>NC_037670.1:57329646-57378268 GCF_003255815.1 Theropithecus gelada | reverse complement strand
GTGTGTGTGTGTGTGTGTGTGTGTGTGTGTGTGTGTTGCGGGGGTGAGGGGGAGGGGTGCACTGTAGTTATTCATTTCCTATAAGGTAATGAATATGTTAATTTCTTAATTGTTTTAATCACTTCACAATGTATAAATATATCAAAACATCACATTGTACATCTAATATCTATAAATATGATTTTTTGTTTATCAATTATAATTTAATAAAGCTGAAAAATAGCATTGGGTGAATAGATATTATTAAATATAAAAAATAAAACTATTAAAACTATAACAACTTTTAAAAATGTTGCAGGTTTGCCAAGGCTTCTGGAGTTAAAGCTGCCTTCTTATAATGGCAAGTGGATAAATGATCCTTATCAGGTCCCCTACTGGGTTCAGAAAGCTTGTGAAACCAAATGAGAAAAGTCATAATTGGTATCCTTTCCTCTTTCATTCATTCACCCATTCATTTATTCATACAGGAAATGTTTGTTAGGAGTTTGTTATTTGCCTGACAAGATATATGAAGATAAATTAAGCAGTGACCAGAAATAGAAAGACTTAAGTGTGCTCTTCTTAGTACAAAGGTAGGACCCTTCTGAAGTGACTTCCATGTAAAACGGTGAAAAATCATGGGAAAAGCATTCTGGGCAGAATAAAATGGTTTGAGGCAAGGATGATCATTTGTTAGACTGAATTTCAGCAGGACCAATGTAGTCCTGCTGAAACAAACTAAAGATATATGAAGCAAAAAGGGATATTTCTTTTGCATGGAAAAAAAAAACCCCACTTGAAGTATTATGTTTAATAGTCCCACACACAAAGAAGCCATCCCTGTTCTGCCTCTTCCCTTCTCTAGCAAAGGGGTACATTTCACCTGCTAGAGGGAGTAGGAAAATACCTTAGGACATTGAACATGTCAGAAGTAGTAGTTGCTGGTTTCAAAGTATTCCATTAATCTCATATAGAAGGTGCAATGAAATGGAACCTGAAGGAGACAAGTGTTAAAAGTAGAATAAAGGGAAGAAACAATCCACTTACCCCTGTTAGGATCAGAGAAATTTGGTGATTGGAGCTGCAGACGCTATTCAGTATGGAGCTCCATAAGTGGGTAGAAGACAACAGTGAAAGACAACAATTTGGCTAAAGCCAAATCCCTGAATTTCTCAACACCATTCTAGAAGAGTTTGACTATTTGGTGGGCATTAAGCAGCCACAAAGAGTTTCTATGAATCAGGAATTGAAATCAGAGTTACTCCAGCCAGAATGAGAGTTACTAGAGAGAAGGAGAGGAAACAGAACTACTTAAGAGACAGCTGTCAAAGTGAATTCAAGTTCAACTGGGAGCCAAGAGGCAAATGCCTGCCTGTATCAAAACATCTGTTGTACCTCACAAATATATACACTTACTATGTACCCACAAAAAAATAAAAATTAAAAACAAAATATGAGATCCTCTTGTATTTATTTTGTCCACCACCACCTTCTGATGTACTTCAGGGAGATTTTTCCTTCTTCCAATATGAATGTCCCCGAATGCGTGTCCAGACTCCGAATGCAGGTCCTGACAACCTGGCGATACCTCAGCCTCACAGTCATCATCCTGACTTGCATCTTCACCACCTCCAGCATCATATCTCAGCCAATGACTGAAGGAGACAGCTATAAGTAGAGTTCAGGGAAGAAACAATCCACATACCCATATTGAAACTACCTTCTCTATTACCTGTATATAACTGTACATGTCAGTTATTTTAAAAATGAAGAAAGAATGATTAGCTTGTATTTTTTGTCAAGGCTATAATTTTTTAAAGCATTTATGGACTCATTGGGAGATCAAATTATTAGCTGGATTTTTACTGAAGTTGTTTTTATATGTATTTTTTTCTGTTTGCTTACATGTATTTTTAGTTTGTTTCAAGTATAGCTACATAGTGAAGGACACGAAGATGGATAAGGAATGAGGTCAGGGAAGAAGTCAGAGTCCAATCAAACTATAGTCGAACATTTTTATAGGTTTTTGAGCAGAGTATGATATGATTTTATTTGTATTTTTAAAATCTTGCTGTTACTGATTTGGGGAAATTGAGTATAGAGGGTCAAGACTGGAAATTAGGAAGACATTTAGGATACACGTGCAGTGGTACTGGCTAGATATCGTGGTTTAAATTAGCATGCCATTAATGAAGTATCTATGAATTGATAGAAATAGGAATACTGAAAAAAGTATGATATATTCAATATACTTTGAGAATGTCATATAGTTAATATACTACAATGAAGATATTACTCTGAAGAGCACCATGATATTTCATTTACTTTTTAAAAACAGGCTAAAGAACAGACAAATCAAAGACTGATTTTCTATCCCAGTGTTTAACATTAAAAGTTCCTTCTTATAAGGCGTTCAATCAATATTGATTTCCAAACTATGATATTACAGAAGCATTCATGCTATATAATCCAACTGATACAAATCCAAATCTTTGCCTCACTTAGAAGCCTCATAACTTTGGGCAAATTTCATAACTTCTGTGATTCAGTTCCTTCATGTATGAAGTCAGGATGTTAATATGTAACTCGATAGACTTTCTCAAGCATTAAGTGGGATTGTGAATGTGAATCATTGAGCACACTCCCTAGCATGCATTAGCAACTCAAAAGGTATTAATTTATTCTCTCCTATATTCTGAATAATTATTTTCAGGCTTTAGATATCATGAGAAATTTCACTGTGCGTGCACTATTTTGATGTACAATTCTTTTTAAGGGTGAAGATGGTCTTAATGACATACCCAGTGGTCCAACAATTTTCTTACAACTGCCAGAGGCTCTTAGAATAAGACGTGACTATGCCATGGAGATGAAAAAAAAAAATCTTTATGAGCTGAGAATTTATCCATTCTAGGCATAGATAATTTTCCTTTGGCAGATGGCCTGACTGTTTACTGGCTTTGCTTTCTATTCTCTGAAAGAGAGAAAAATAATTTTCCCACGAAATTTCTAAGTTCCCAGAGCTATCAAGCAAAAAGATTTTGAGTAGACAAACTATTATAATTTAACTGAAACTATTAGAATTTAACTGAGCATCCTGTGATCTTCAGCTATCACTGAACAACATCACTAATCTCCATGACTCTCTAAGTTGAACATTTTATTCAGACTCATGTATGATACTATATATGTTCATTTGAAAAAAATTATTGACCCTTCTTTTATTTAGGATGGCAGAATGAACCAAATTTACCTCTGGCAACATACCTTAATGCCTGTTAATTATGGTTCTTGTGTCTGTGGACTGCACTCTAGTTAAAACACAAAGACAAGCCACCTCCTCTGCCCCCAAATTATCAGGTACACAGAAATATAAGTATAGCTAGATTTTGAAACTGATAATACCTATACACTAATGGAAGTTCATATGAACATGAGAGTGAATTGTGTTTTACTCTAATAACTTTAGCACTTAACTTTACTGTCAAGTACCTGCATCACTGATACTTTTCTGGTGAAAGTCAACCTCAAGTCTCTGGTATCAAGACTCTTTCCATATTCCCCTTTGCTCCTACCTCTTTTTTAAAATTTTTATTTTATTTTTGCTAATTTTAATTTTTAATTTTTGTGGGAACATGATAGGTGTATATATTTGTGGGGTATATGAGATGTTTTGAAACAGGTATGCAACATTGCTTCTTGAGTTGCTCTCAGTTGAACTTGAATTCACTTCGACAGCTGTCTCTTAAGTAGTTCTGTTTCGTCCCCCTCTAGCATCTCTCATTCTAGATAGTGTATCTTTCATTTCTATTCCTGATTCATAGAAACTTTCTGTGGCTGCTTATTGCCCACCAAAGGGTCAAACTCTTCTAGAATGATGTTGAGAAATTTGGGTATTTGGCTTTAGCCAAATTGTTGTCTTTCACTGTTGTCTTCCACTCACTTATGGAGTTCTATACTTAATTGTATCTGGAGCTCCAATCACCAAATTTCTCTGATTGCCAACAGGGGTAAGTGGATTGTTTCTTCTCTGAACTCTACTTTTAGCAGTCGCCTCCCTCGGGTCCCATTTCATTGCACCTTCTAAAATAGATTAATGGGATACTTTGAGTCTGGTATCTAATACTTCTATTCAAGGTTCTTAGATTGTTTTCCCACTTCCTTTACCAGGTAAAGTTTACCTCCTTGCTAGAGGAGGGGAGAGGCTGAACAGTGACAGCTCCTTTGTGTATGGGACTACTAAACAAAATACTTTAATTAGGTCTTTTTGCCATGAAAAAGTCAATCACCATCCTGTTTTGAAATGGGAACCTGTCATTAAGGATCAAGTTGGTTTGTATAATAATGACAGAATTTTTGTCTTCTGTTGGCTGACATAGCATACTGGGGGTGATAAAGATGCAGGTGCTTGTCAGGATGATGACTGTGAGGCTGAGGTATCTCCAGGTTATCAGGGTCTGCATTCTGAGTTTGGACATGCATTCAGGGAGATTCACGTTGGGAGAAGGAAAAATTTTCTTGAAATAGATCAAGAGTTGGTGGTGGACAAAATAGATCAGGAGGGATCCCTCACTTCTAGAGGAATGTGTCATCTGAATTCTAGTAGCGGTGATTCTGACATCTAATCTTACATCTATTTTCTTCTTCATTTTGACATATTAATCTATGCATTTAACACCTAATTTTTATAGACCTACTATGTTCCAGGCACCCATCTTGTGCTATGCTTACAGTGAGGGGTAGATTTATGGGAATCTAATAGAATTAAAGCATCAGGGTCTTTCCATCACAGGGGAACTCTTCTAAGGAGGCTTTATCAATGTCTTTCTATAAATTTTTCCATGTAAGATGATTTAACCAAAATCAGTTAAAACACCTTTGTCTTTTTATTTCTACTCCCCATCATCATATTTCTCATCCAGTCAGTGTCTTTGGAGTGGCAAAAGAAACTCCTGGGATAGCATTAAGGGTAATTTGGGTTTAGAATGTACATTTATTTTGAGATGAATGGAATATTTTTGTATTTAGTAGTAATTTCCATGTGGAGTTAAGTTATAGTTATTACTAATTATCTGAGGATAGAGTGGTGTCCAGTAATACTCTGATCCCTGATGCTAGATGATAATGAACTTCTACTTAGGTGATGCAGTTATTCACACATCTAAGCAATCATCATTCAGAGCAAGAGGAAGCTTTGGATCAAAGCGAGAATGCAGGACATATTGGTTGACAAGGACACTGTGATAGAGCTAATGTGGAAATTGGGAGGAAGATTGCCCTGAGAAAGTGTCTGTGATTGGGGGTGGTTAAAATAGAAACACCTTAACGAATAAATTAGGGCACCCATAACTGCTGAGCAATAATTGGTTACCGCTGACATGTAATTTCACGTGCTACAGGTTAAAGTGGTGTCATATTATCACACAAACACCATTTATTTTGGTAACATGAACTTTTCCTTGATGTCAAGTTTTGGCAGGTTGTTCTTACCTGGCATATACCTGGTAGATACTTTAGATTTTAAGACATATTTTTTAGCTCTTTTATGCCTTTTGGTATGACAAATATTGCTAACTTTAATCAGTGTTCTATTTTTGTACATTTAAATTAGCATGATTTCTCTGATACTTTTACATTTCGTAGCCATAGGCTTGATTACAAATATCCAAAAGCAGCTCTTGACTAGACAGGGACACCATTTTAATGTGACCTCTTTTTCTTTTAGTTTATATTCGGCACTGAACATAAGCATGGGCTTATAGTACATTTACCCCCCCCCATTCATATTCAGGTAAGGTAAATAGAAAATAACAAAGAAATGAACATCTGTAAACTGTTTGTTATAGGACTTATAGGCATCTGTGCCCTGCGATTAGAAAGCAACCTTTTCTATCTTAAGGGCAAATTTGTAGGAAATATTATAGTACCAGAAACTAAGACCGATTGTTCCAGATCATTCACCCCCTTTTGCGGTGTGATTTAAAGGAGATATTTCTTCTTACTACAAACTGCTAAAAAGCAATCTAATTCCATCCTGTCCATGTTCAGTCAAATAAAGTTGAGGATGACAAATTCAAAGCTTATAGGCTAAAGGCCTCTGCAGTCTTTTTTGCCCAGTACTCTACAACTTTATAAAAAGCAATAAAATTTACTTGACTTTATTTTTCCGCTTTTGGTTTTTTGTGTTCTCTTGGTTGGAAAACTTTTAAATTCACCCATAAACATTTATAGCTAAACTCTCCTTCCCCGTAATATCTCTTTCCTATACATAGTAGCCAATTTAGACTTCATGAATATTCTTCAGTGATAATCTCAGGCCTTCAAACAGTGGCTGAGTATACCACTCTCCAGAAGGTTCTTCAGAAATCAGTGTACGGATATTCTCAAACTCATCATACAGGATATCTGTATCCTTTAATATCCAAAAACAATCAAGCAAACAAAAGCCCCACAGTATTCTTAGATGTATGGAAAATTCCATGGATGAAAATTCACATGAGCACAATTCATGGTTGTATCATGGATGATATATTATTAATATGTATTGCATTATAAGGAGCCAAAAACCTACACCAAATTCAAGTCAATGTGTTTCTCAAAGAGGATTTAATAGCAGAAAACAACAACTCCAAACCATTCAGTTTATAGGCATTCCTCACCAAATCCCTAGGACCAAATTTGCATCTCCGTGATAGTCTTTTAAACTTAATGCTGTGAAAGTCTTCTGGAAGCTGGTAGGTGTTTTATTTTATTTTCTCAGACCCTTCAAGACTTCTTTCTGGGCCTATTTCTTCCACAATTGTTTAAGGTCTAATTTGCCTTACTTCATAATGTTCTTTCTTAGTAGTTTTGCTTCTCTAATTTGGCTATAACAGATCTTCTCACAGATTCCCTCTGGATGGCCAATAAATTGTTAACATGTCTTTTGACCACAACTAATGAACCAGGAGAGAAAAACTGATCAAAGAAGAAGTTTATCTTTAGACAAGCCTGTTGAGAAGAGATTATGTGAGCCAATTAGATAACTTTTTGCATTTTAGGATTGGAATACAGGGATTGTGTAGATTAGTCAGTGGATTTCAAACAAATAACTGTATATAGAAATGGGGCAGGAATTCTCATTGTGAAACATTTTGAAGGATCATAATGTAGAGAGGGAAATAAAAAGGGAGAAAATAATTTCTGAAAATATCACATTTTGCCACAAAATTGTGATTCTGTTGCCAAAAAATAAATAATTTTCTGTAAAACTGAAACATCACTATGTATCATGCTCTGTGCTAGGCACTTAAAAAAGACAGAGACACTTTCATCACCTCTCGGTGTTTGGAAGTCAAACCCAGAAACAGAGTTATTAAACAATGTAATGACATTAGTGATATGCAGGTAATATGGGGAAGACACGGCATTCCGTCTTTTACAGAACACAAGGCTATGCTTTTCTTCAATTAGGAATAGAAAGATTTCAAGACACCTGCAGTAGTAAGTCTGAGACAGGAAAAGAAGTACATTCTTCTTCAATAACATTCATTTTGTTTATAACTTATAACAGCTTATATTATCACAGTCAATTACTATAACTCCCTTGCAAACATCCTCAACTGTCATTTCCTTACTTGCTTTCCTATACATCTCTGAAAAAGAAACACAATCCAAGTTAATCAAACGCTCTACTTGTGCCTACAAGTTTGCGGATGAACATAACTGAAAAAATAGTGCGGATCCCACTTTAAATGTACGACATCTATGCTCCAGGGGACCCCTACTGTTGTCCAGCATCAGACTTTTCTATTTTTTCTCTGACCCAATCTTTTGTCTCTCCTCCAGTCTTTTCTCTCACCTGTTCTCCTTGTCTTTTCTTTTCAAATCTCCAAAACCCCATACTTCGCATTGTCATCTTCACTCTCAAATTCCCTACCTCTCAACATGGATTTATTTTTCTCCATAATAATTATGTTTAAAATATACTATTTGACTTGTTTTATAGTTTCCTATTTGTTTCATTAGTCTCACAAAGAATAGGTCTAACGAGCACCCCACAGGGGTGACAGAGAGAGCTGAGCAGTTCCAGTTTTATCTGCTTTATTCCAGGTTTTCCATATAACATTTTATTTGAGGGGAAAATAAATCAACAAATAGAAAAATAAAATTTAAAACCACTCATTTAATAGACCATACATTAAAAAAATAAAGAAATATTCATTTGTCATGATTTTGTGGTATAATTTTAATTTGGAAGCACTAAAAAAATGCAAAGAAAAGTTGCAAGAACAGGAAAAACGGCTTATTTTTTCATGAACTATTTGTGAGTAATTTGAGAATATGATGCCCCATCATCCCCAAACACTTTCTAGCATCTTAGACTTCTTCTTCCATAACAACAAAATATTAGAATCAGAAAGTTAATAATGAGTTATTGGCAATCTAACACTCAGACCCCAGCAAATGTGGAATGGTCCAAAAAAACGTCTTTTACAACTCAAAAATGCATTTCAGAATCATGATTGTACTTAATTGTCCTGTCTCTTTAGTTATTTTCAAGATGGAACAGTTCCATAGTCTGTCCACGACTTTCATGACTCTAATACTTTTGACACGTACAGGCCAATTGTTTTATAGACTGTTATTCAGTTGGTTTTATCTGATGTTTACTCATGAGTAGATGCAGGTAATGTATCTTTGGCTAGATACTACAACAATTATACTGTGTTCTCATTGTAGCCCATCAGGGGCACAAGATTTTAAATTGTTCCATTGCAAATAATGTCTGATAACTTGAGATAAATAATAATTACCAGTGATTGCTTCAAAAAAGTAAAATATTTTGCCCTTTGTAATTATTAAATATTTGGCAGAGAGGTGTTCTGAAGCTACATAAATATTATGTCCCTCATCAAACAAATACATTTATTTATGTGTCTGTTTTTATTTGTCTGAAGTGATCAATTTCCCATCTTTTTCAATAGATAATTATCCACTACTATCATGTTTATTTTTGTGCTCAAATTGTCCCAGAGAAAGCTGGTTTCCATGTCTTCCAGATATTATTCCTTGACCATTTCCTCAGTTCTTGTCAAAAGCAATGTCAGGCTTATATTCAAGATTGGTTGCCCTATCCTTGAATTCAGTCATTTATCTAAGAATCTCTGTTTCTTGAAGAAGAGAATAGCATACAGAAGATAAAATCCAGGAGGCAGGAATATATGATAACATGAATTTCCATTAATACTTTCAAATTCAGTCAAACACCATTATCTTTTTAACATTTTTGGTCCCATGCTTGCAACTCTATTCCCTGATACTAACTTCCATCACCCTTAACGTATATAATTAATGAAAATCCCCATCATTACAACACTCATTCTCCTATGTATGTGTCCTCTGCACCTTACTTTAGCTCTGGCAGTCTGTGTAGACTCAAATACTACCCATGATATAGTTCCTTCTCATTTTTCCCATGCTGCCTAACTCTGTGCCGAAAAAACCTTCATAGCATAGATGCCCCTCCCATCCAGTCGAAGCTCTGACACCCTGCAAAGGGCTGCCTGCCCCATCCCCATGTGGACACAGCTTTGACTCACTCAGGCTCAATATCTCATACTGGACATCCCTGCTTAGTTTACTGGACTTCCATTCCTTACTAACATTTCCCTCCTATGTGAAAACCTTCCTCATTAACCCAGGCTCTCACATGCTGTTTTGATCACTGTGGCTCTTTTCTACTTAGTGCACAAAGTAGAAAACTGCTTTGCTTGTATTTAGGACTGGATGGCTCAGGAAGGGAAAGGAAGAGATAGAAATGGTAGAAGAGTGATGGAAAGGAGTAGGCTAAGAAGGAGAGAAAGGGAAATTCTTATGATTTTAATACACATATATATTTGTTTACTAGATACATAATTCTATAGGTCCTCCTCTCAAATTTTTATCCTCCTTTGGTCTGTCTTCCTTAAATGACTGTTGTATAAAATTGAAGGACAATTAATGAGGATATCTCTTGAGCAGGATTGGCAGTAATAATGTTAATTATAAACCCGAATGACTGAAATATTTCATAATTTTACACTGTAAAGAAAATAATTCCCACTCAATAGCAGAGTCAGATAAGTATAGTTAAGCACAATGTTTTGTGTATTTCTGAACAGATAGAAGAGGATACTTGAAATGTTCTCAACACACGGAAGTAGTAAGTACTGGAGGTGATAGGCCTCCCAAATACCCTGACTTGATCATTATACATTCTACGTGTGAAACACAACATTACATGTAACCAATTGATGTGTAGGAATATTATGTATCAGTAAAAATATGCAGCAGATCTCAAAAGAGTTAGCATAAAAAAAAAGAATGCAAAATATCTCCGTAAGTTTATATTGCTTACATGCCCAAATAATAATTTGTATGTTGGCACTTCTTGATCCCTTATTTTTCCTGGGTGCCAGTCTTCCATTAGGGGGCTGGGGAATACTGCATATTGAGTGATGTAGTTTGGATATTTGTCTCCACTAAATTTCATGTTTATATTTGATCCCGAATGTTAGAGGTAGGGCCTGGTGAGAAGTGCTTGGTTGTGAGGGCCATCCCTCATGAATGGCTTGGTGCCCTCCTCATAGTGATGAGTGAGTTCTCAATCTATTAGTTCACACAAGATCTGGTTGTTTAAAAGAGACTGGTACTTCCTTCCTTCTCTCTTGCTTCCTCTTTTGTCATGTGACATGCTTGCTTCCCTTTTGCCTTCTGCCACGAGTAAAAGCTTCCTGTGACCCTTACCAGAAGCAGAGAAGAGGAAAGCATCATGCTTCTTATACAGCCTGAAGAATCAAGAGCCAAATAAATCTCTTTTCTTTATAAATAATGCAGTCTCAGGTATTCCTTTATAGCAATACAAAACAGACGAATCCACTGAGCAAAAGTTCTTAAGTGATAGGTAGCAAAACAAATCTGATATTAGTATTTCTATTAACTCTAAGTTAAAATGTGAAGTAGTTGAAGATACATGATTCTACTTTTTCTGCCTACCAGCCCCATGTTGCTTATTGTCTCTCCTTTTTTTTCCATATCTTCTAGACTTTTTGGAAAGCATATCTCTTCTACTAATGGATAAGGATGGTACTGTTCACAATGATAATCTGCTTCTTCACTTTACTTTGAGACACTACTTTCCAATAAAAGGTAATAAAAGCCATGGATACAATATAAAATGTTTCCAGTAGCCACATTAAAAATATTTTTTAAATGGGCTAAGTTGAGTTTTAAAATGTATCTTAATTCAATTTATACAATTTATTATTTGGGCATGTGAGCAACATAAACTTATTGAGATATTTTGCATTCTTTTTTCACACTAACTCTTGTGAGATCTGCTGCATAATTTTGTTGATATGCTTCTTAGCCTCTGGTGTCTATCACTCTCATCTCTAAAGCTGTCTTTATCTCCCACATGTGAATGAAAATATGCTGCATATTTTAACTTACAGAACATCTAATTTGGATGCTAAATTTCCATCTGAAATTTTGTATACTGAGATTACATAAAGTCATAAGTTGAAAAGGCAAATTCATAATTCCAAATTGGTTCAAATGCACTTAAAACCTTCCTACTCTATGAAGTAACTATTCATTGAAAGGATTAAAATTAAATTAATTAAAATTTTAAAAAGTTAAAAAATTCAACTTCTCAATCACACTAGCCAGATTTCAAGTATTCTGTAGACACATGTCATCAGTGGCGACTGTAATAAACAGTCAGGCACAGTCACTTAGAATTAAGAAGAGTCTGAGTCACAGCACGCTGTTGGTGTGGATAAGAAAGAGCACCAACTTTAAAGTATGAAAATTTAAGAGGAAATAACAGAATAACTTGCATTACTTGCCTAATATAATTCTGAACAAAGTTTCTCACATTTTAGTGTGAAAACATTTTCTGGAGGAGTTACTTAATAGTACTTATTTCCTTTCTTCAGCACTGTTCCCTCAGAAATTCTGGTTTGGAAATTCTACAGCAGGGCTTAGAAAACTGCATTTTAGTTGATTCCTCCTCAGATCATTTTGGACTAAACTTTGGGAAATAGTGCCTTCCAGAATTTAACTGTATGACAGTCAGTTTCCAATCTTGTATCAAATCTTTATCGAGCAGCCAATGTTTTCCGGCATTGATTAGGCAATGCTAATTCAGTATCATTACCTGTGGTTCATTAATGATACACACCTGCACTCAAAATTCATGGTTTAAAATCTCAACAACATGTGAGGGAAAACTTTGAAGTTCTTAGATCACTAAAAACATAGCAAAGGTTAAATTGTCTAAGAGATAAATTCTTGAAAAATCAAGTCTACTGCTAGTTTGCTCTAAGATTGTCAGTATTCAAATAGTGGGTATGCTTCTATCCAAAGACATTTTCTTGGACTACATTTATAGAAAGTCTAAAGAAGTCATGTTCTTAACACTAATTGGAGGTTATTCAAATGTTGAAAAAATAATTATTGATGTTTTGATTATACATAGTGGCGTTTATTTTGTTTTACATTGCTTTATTTTCTTTCCAAAATGTGTAACCTTGCCTTATAGACACAAACTTGTCTCACTAGATTTAAAATAAGGTTTTCTGTTTTGCAAAACCTGCTTTTAAAATTTTTATTTATTTATTTATTTATTTTTGAGACAGAGTCCTGCTCTGTTACCCAGGCTGGAGTGCAGTGGCGTGATCTTGGCTCACTGCAGCATCTGCCTCCCAAGTTCCAGCAATTCTCCTGCCTCAGACTCCCAAGTAGCTGGGACTACAGGCGTGCACTGCCACACCAACCTAGTTTTGTATTTTTAGTACAGGTGGGGTTTCACCATGTTGGCCAGGATGGTCTTGATCGCCTGACCTTGTGATCCACCCACCTTGATACCTGCTATTTCTTAATGATTGATCATTCAGTCTTTAATCATAATTGTTCTTTCAAAAAGAAAAGGACACTAAAGAAAAAAAAAGCTTTGTTTAGACATTCCTATGTATGACTTCATTTTAAAATGCATGTGTGTCAAGGTTACTTGATAAAAATTTAAAGAGAAAAATTAAGTATCTGAAAAAAATGAGTAAAAGGTATAATCTCTGATTGCGGGAATCTGAATGGCATTCTTGGAGAAATTTTTCTGTGAATCTCTACAAGTACTAATGGGAAACTTAGTGTGAGAGACACATCCGATAGCATCAACACAGTATCTGATTACTATGACATTCTGTCATGGGCTTCCTAGATAACACACCATTTTCCCTCATCAAAATAAAGTGGCAGCACTGAGGATAAAGTATGCCTTGCTTCAGAATGGTTCTTTCTGAAAAGAAGTTAATTATTGTGTGACAGAAATCTCCATTGGCTCTAGCAAAATTGGACTAAAGGCCCCATAAAACTGTATATTGTACAAAACATTGATACAGGATATGTGCCACAGATATGCTCATAGCCTTACAAAACTCCCCTAGCTCACCAGCTGGGCAGGAGAGATTGGTTCCAAATAGGACAGAATTACCAGCCCCCATGGAGCTTCATGGATGAAATCTATGCAGTTCTTTACCGAACATGTAATTGAAGGAAGCAGTGGCTTTATTTCTTGCATGTCAGGAGAGTCACTCCTCCAACCTGACACATCCATCTGATGTATTTCAGTCCCCTTCACCCATTTAGTTGCCAATCTTATACAGGCAGTTACCGTGGTTTACCTCTTGTTTCATACCCTGAATCAAAAATAGGCATATCTGAGTTTTCATTGCCTTCAATCTACTTATAAGTTGATCTATTCCTGGAAAATCATCCTGCACAGATTAACACCCAGAGTATGCTTCATTTGAAATCAGATAAGAGAAGGTGTTCTTCAGGATGCTAATAACGGGGAAAGTAAAGAGTGGAATAAAGTCAACTTCCTGTTAATGTTTAGGAATTTGGGAAAATACATTTTCAAGTGTTGCCAAGAATTATATTTATTCTTGGAATTCACATAGCTGAAAAGTTTTATAGATATATTCCAACAGAGTTCGCTCCTGCCGGCGCCAAAGTGCCAGCCGGTTCCAGTGCGCATGCACTCCAGTTCCCTCCTTGTCTGCTCGCAGGCTCACTCCTGCAAGGAATTGAGAGAACGGGCTGAGTAAACGAGGCACCCCCCTGTTGTGAGGCCTGCGAAGGGGTCAGGGAAATTTCCTGCTTCATCTGGGGCTTGTCCAAGATTCAGCAGAAGGGTTAGTAAATGAGGATCTGCTGGATCTGTCTCTTCACTTTTTTCCAAGACGTCTTGTCCTCAGACTTTCCTCTGAGTTATGCCATTTGCAGAGGACAGGATGCAACTCTACCACATCTTTCTTTCTTCGGGGTGAAAGGAAAGTTGACTCTGTTTCCCTTCATGGAGGTCTAGCCAATGTGTGGGACCAGAATAAGTCCTGGGGCAACTGAATGCATTTGGTCAAGGCCATTCCTCAGTGTAGCTGGAAGGCTCCTGGACTGGACCTTGTCCCCGACCTTCCATTAAGGCAATGGCCAAGACCCCCGACTTTTCTTTGGTAGCTTTTCTTCTTTCACAGTTTGAAATGGCTCCTATTTCTTCAAATCTTAAGGGTTTTGCCACAAACTGCGGAAAAGTTATTAGGTAGAATGAGCATTTGGTTCAGCCACCAGATATGCAATACAGAACAATGTGATTTCCATTTGTTCTTAGAGGTGCGACCCCCCACCCTGACCCCAACAGCTGCAGGTGCCCACTATGCACAGTGGCTCCCCTTCTCGCCCCTTTATCTCCTGGCTGAGGCTCTTGGGCATGTCTGCAGTTGTGCCCAACAGCCATGCAGGGCAGGAGAGAACCGTAGCTGCCTCCTAGGCCCCAGGTCAGTCTCAGGGCCAGGGGCCCCACACGACTAGTTGGCCAGTGTTTCCCGCTCACTGTCCCCTCCCGCAATGCTCCCACAGAGTCTTTCATCCCCTGGATGAGGGGTCTAGCTTGGTCCAGAGGAGAGATGTAACAATTAAAGGAACCCATTTGCATAGAGCAAGTCCCTCCATTGGACTTAGGCTGTTTTTATCTTTTTTCCTTTTCTATGTGAGAGGGTTTTCTTTCCCACCTTAGCACTCTGCTTACGGTAGGGAAACAACAAAGGAGTGACCCCACTGGCTAATAACTGCAAATTTTGCAAGGCCCGTCTGGGACTTAATCTAAATTAATCCATGCACCCTCTGAGACACCATTTTTCCCAAACTAATTGTAATCTTTGGCTGAAGTCCAGGAAAGGAAAACAAGACCTGAGGGATCCAAAGCCAGGCAATGGGCAAAGTGTAAATGGGCATGGCTAATTCTTGCTGATTAGGCCCCTATTTCATGGAAGGAAGTCATGCTCCATGGCATAGGTAAGGCCCTAAGGAACCCAAAGGTGGCCAACAGTAAGGGGGATGGAGGCGTAGGTGAGTGCAGATAACTCCTATTTTCTGGGCCCTCCCTGCTTCACAGGTGCAGGCCACAATAGCACCCATGGGTGGCATCCATCTAAGGTTGCTGGGACTTGGGAATAAAGCTATGGAAGAGAAAAGGGGGATGCCTATTTTCTTTCTCCTTACACCCTGAGTTTTCACTGAAAGAGGGAAAGGAAATTAGGGACGCCTATTTCCCTCTCTCAGAATGGGCAACCAACACCCCCTCCCACAATGAATTGAGAGTGGTGGGCTGTGTACAAGAGGCACTCCTGTTGTGAGTCCTGCAAAGGGGTCAGGGAAATATTCTGCTTCATCATGCACTGAAAAAAAAAAAAATGTTTACAATAAGGTTTGGAAGATTCAGGACTGGTTCATGGAAATGTTTCAAATTAAGGGAGTAGAAGTTTTCCCCATAGTGCTAACTAAAAAGGCATTCTAGACCTAATAAATGGCAGTTACAAAATAGAGTTGACAGTTATAGTATGTTTTTAAAAATGCACATAGCTCAAACAGCAAGAGTGCAGAAATGCATTCAGGAGAATCAAGAGAAATGAGATGAAGCTGAAGGCCAAGGCCATAGTACTGAGAGGTATAAGCATCATTCAAAGTGAACTAGATTTCATCCTATAGAAGATGATACATGGTTGAAGGATTTTAAACAGGGAAATAATAGCTTGAAATTTCTAGTTCAACCAGATTATTTAAGATTTGTATAGAAACTATAGTTACTGTAATCACAAAGAAATAGGTTTTAGTTCCACAATCTCCAACTCACTTTATTTGTCTGCTTTTCATCTCTTGGTTCCAGTTCAGGGGCTGATAATAAAAATTCTTAACAAATTAAGAATAGAAAGAAACTCAACCTAAAAAGGACATCCAAGGAAAACTTACAGGTAACATTATAACTAATGGTTAAAGACTGAGTGTTCTTGTTCCAAGATCTAGAACAAGGAAAGAATGTCTCACCAATCCTATTCAACCTTGCCCTGGACATCCTAGCTAATAAATTAATGCAAGAACTGTAAAAGTCACATAGGAATTAATAAGAGTTTCTCTTTTCAGATGACATGGTCTTTCACAAAGGAAGAAACAAAATGTTTCTGTTTGCAGATAACATGTTTTTCCGTGTAAAGAAAAATCCTAGGGAATAAAAAAAATGGAAGCTTATAGAGCTAACAAGTACTTGTACTACGTTTAGTATGTCTATATGATAGTGAAGAAAAGTATACCAGGCCCATGAATTGAAAGATTCAACATTATTAATAATTCAACATTATTAACATTATTAATAATGTTATTATTAACATTATTAACATTAACAGCATTAAACATACCAGGCCCATGAATTGAAAGATTCAACATTATTAAGATGTAAATTTTCTCCTAAGTTATTATAGATTCAACTTGACCTCAATCAAAATTCTGACAGGATTTTTAAAAATACATTGACAAACTATAAAATTTATTGGCAATTTTAATGCCCTATGCTAGCTGAAACAGTTTGAAAAAAAAAAAAAAAAAGGCAAGTTACGCTATATAATTTATGTGCCTGGCATATAAAAAGTGAATTGTATATATTCATTAAATTAAGGAGTATACATCACATTCATTAAATTAAAGAGTACACATGTCTTACTATTATCAAACTTCACATTCACTTCTGATAGGAAAAATGAACTGTGAGAATAGCAAGTGATGATATAGAATGAAGTAGGAAATTAAGGCAATTAATAGATTTTAAATTCTATTAAGTTTGAGACAGATATATTATCAGGTGGTTGGTGTCTTTGCCATTTATAGGTTAATATCAATTTTTTTTCATAATTCTGTCTTCAAAAATTTAAATCAATATTATACTCTTTCATAGCCAATCCTATGTGTTGTCGCTCTTGTGAAGGATTTAAAGGTGCAGAAGGTATAAACTTTTTTTTTTTTTTTGAGACGGAATATCCTCTGTTGCCCAGGCTATAGTGCAGCGGCACAATCTCGGCTCATTGCAACCTCCGCCTCCCAGTTTCAAGCGATTCTCCTGCCTCAGCCTCCCGAGTAGCTGGGATTACAAGTGCCCACCACACCCAGGTAATTCTTTTGTGTTTTTAGTAGAGATGAGTGTCACCATGCTGCCCAGGCTGGTCTCGAACCCCTGATCTCAGGTGATCCGCTTGCCTATGCCTCCTGAAGTGTTGGGATTACAGGCATAGGCCACCATGCGCAGCCTAAGTTATAAACTTTTGAGCTATAATAGTCATTAAAAATGTTAAAACAGAAGCAAACCAGTCCATACTGAGATCTCTAAGCATGGCTAACCTGTGAAAGGTAAAGAATTTGGGAACCTAAGGAGACATTCATCACCTCATATAATCAAAGTTAAAACTAATGATCTCATAATTAGAAAACAAAGACAAAATCAAATATATAAAAAATTATTTTCTTAGGCCCAAATTCAAGTTGTTGAACTGATTAAGTGGAAATAAACAGATATCCATATGAACTTTCTTTCCAGAAACATAATCTCTTCAATTTCATTGTATTTAGCAAGCTTTTTATTATGCCTATCTGCTTCTAGTCTGATCATCTTAGCCCAGAGATTATTGCACATAATTTTGCTAATGCCTTGGAAATTTTCCAAGTAGCTGACAAAATGTGCTAATTATTGTTGATCTTAGCCTAACAAAAGCAACTAATGAGGAGAAATTGTCATCTCTTCTATGAAATATATTAACCAGCAATGGGCTAAAAAGTAGGTACTCCTAAATTGCCATTATCACGTTAAAATGAAATTTGTAAAAAAATCTTCTCCACCTCTCATAAGCAGTAATGCCTTTCAGAATTATAGGCTCTTTTCATATATAGAAACTAAAGCACAAGGAAAAATTTACTCTAACTTGGACGGTTTGTTGATTGTGAATGGAAACCTGTCATTGGGGAAAACAGAGGCAACTTACATTACTGATATCAAAATTTGCAATGAGTTGTTATTTGAAACATTTATTGTGTTTTGTTTTGTGCTCATGTCCAGAACAGTAATACAAGCTGAAAAAGAAATTAAAGGGATAGAGCAAACCAAAAAATCCCAGGAGATTTGCAAAGAGACTCTCAAACCAATGAGATGATCAAAGTGGAAATAACGAAACAGAACAAAACATTTTATGAAATAACAGATGCAAAAGGATTTCTGAGAGAAAATGGAAAACTATGAGTGGTTGAACAGGTGAAGGCAATATGAAAGGCAATAGATCCTGAGTGTGAGCTCCAGTAGATCCCTGAGTTGAAAGAAGAAATGCAAGCACCTCCAGATTCCAAAACTTATTAGGAGTAGGCATATAGAGAGTGATGGTGGGAGGAGGTTCTGAACTATTTCATTTAGACACTAATAACCACTCTATTCACCTGAAAGTGTTGATGTTTCTAGGCAACTCTTCATATGGTTCAAATATTTGATTTTCTTCCTTTGAACTGTCTGATTAAGACAGCTAATCAAATACTCCAGGATAAAAATAGTGACTTCAGTAAACAAAAATGTCTAGAATCAGTAGTGGCCCATGTGATTTAATAGCAAATTCTTCTACATTCTGAAAGACAGGACAAGATTGTGAGCATATTTCATACCGAATCACCAGCTCTCTGAAGTTCCTGTGTTACTCATAGGTTTGATACGACGATTAAATTAACTAAAGTAACTAATATTTGTTTATAATTTGTATTGTCAGATTATAAACAAATAGTAATATTCATAGTCTTCCTCAAATATTTGCTATAAGTTTCACAACAGCTCTAGTTGCTGTTATCCTAATTGTGCATGTAAGGAAATGGTGGCTCTGAGAGAAGAAGTTGCTTTTCTGAGGTTGTGCAGGTATGCAGTGTGAAAGTCAGATTCAAACACAGCTGAATTTACTTCATTTACTTTAGAGGCAACACTCATTTCCTTCCACCACCTCATCTCATGATTTTTTCCCTTTGCTTGATGGCGTATGACCTGAACTTTACCCAAAACTGTTGTTCCAATTTTTCTTGGGGAATCATCAAAAAAAATTATCTCTTAATACTAAGGATAAATACTTTCAGAGACAATAATGGATTTTAAATTCCTTCAATCATTAAAAGATACACTCTTCCTTAAATGGCTCTAAAGTCTAACTGAAAAAAAAATGAAACTCCCAGACACATAAAGAAAACTATTACATAAAGAAAATGAAAGTTCAGTGCATATCAATGGTATGAGATAAGCAAGGCTTATTCTGAAACAGCCTCTTTTGGTGCATTAAGTTCATGACCTGGAAATGTTACAATGACATATTACAGAATTTTTTGGTAGTTCCTGAATAGTTAAAACTGAATATATAGTGTTGGGATGAAAGGACCTTTTGTATCCATAACTTTTCTCCTTTAAACAGTAAGTTTGTCATTTGGCAATGCTCATAAACTGACCTCTTTACCGTATAAATGCAAATTTATTTCTCTTCAGTGTATCTTAAACATCAAAAGAATCATATATAATATGATCCAATAACATTAGCTGCATCCCCTCCGTAATTGCAACTTCATTATGATGTGGTCACCCAGTTCATGTTTTGGCACCTGCTTTTTGAGGCAGTTCAGTCCATCTTTGGAATATTGTGAGTAAAAGAAAGTTAGTTTTTATATTGAACTGAAATCCAAATGTCTATGGTTTCTATCCCCACTGAGATACTTAAGACAAATCTTCTGGTAGGCATTAATGCTTTTTTCTTAGGTCTCATTTTTGTAATGCATCTATTTATAGCAACCAAACATACAAACAAAAAACAAAACACAAAATTTAACACAGTCTTTTTATTATTAAAAATAAGATGTTTTTTGTTTCAAGAATGTTGAAGCATTTCACAGACTCAAGGAAACAACTGAACCTCTATGGAATTTAGCAAGCATGAAAACCAGGGAAGCTCCAGACTTCTGGCTAGACCATTTTGAAGAACACTGTATTCCTGCTTCCTCTTGAAGGATCTTGGACTCCTTTGCCGTCTTAGAAAACAACAACCTTTGAGAACAGTCTTAATGGAAAGGACATTCTTTCCTTTATTTTCTAAAATTTTTCCCATTTCCCTTCTGTTTCTGTTCAAAGTAATATATGAACGGCTTCACTCTTCCAATGCAGATTATCTACCTTTCTTTGAAAAACCTTCAAATAAAGCAAAAAATAAATAAATAAAAATTAAACCAAAACAAAACAGAAGTCCTCTTTGACTCCACTGCAGGCCCCTGGTTAATGCATCAAGAAGTCTGCAGTCAAAAAATAAAATGTGGTGTGGAAAAATTTATGAATTTTTAATACATCAAGCATCTGTCAGTGACCTGTATAAGCAATTACAGAAAATTGATGTCCCTGTAGTCAAAAAATAATTGTGATATATCATGAATTCCTTGGTGCCCAATTTTTCTCACTTTTCCTTCCACAAGTTTAGTTTGATTTTTATATAGATCGATTCTGCCAAGTCAATTTATCTGAGGCTTGTCATAAAATTTTGTCATTACAGTTGTCTATTTTATCCTCATTCCATCTGTTCACCTTTGCACTCTGAAGTTTATAACCTGTGATTTAAGTTTTCCTTCTATTACTTTATTTTATAAAAGTATGTACATATATTTAAGTGTCAAAATAACCCTGAAGTCACTTAGTTCAAGTTATTTACTTTACAATTGAAAAAACTGAGCTCCACAGAGAGTAGATTTCTTACCCAAAGTGGTGCACTTGGGATGGAGTTCCACTTTTTGTATTTACTTAGCATTCTTTCTTCAACACCATTCTTTCTGTGTTACATAGTGTATATGTAAAATTCAAAGCATAAAAACAGATGATTCACATAATATCACTTGAATCCAAGCTTGTTAACTTTCAAACACATGAAAATGGCTGACTACTCACCTCATCCTCATCTTCTGGCTATGCCTTCACTAACAATGCCATTGTTCAAGCCTGAGCAAATATGACAGTTAATAGCAAAACAAAAACAAAACAAAATAAAAACAAAATCTATGACAATTGAACGAGAAACCATGGAAAGTTTTTTTTTTCCCAACTTTTTGAACCAGGGCTTACATTTTTATTGTGCACTGTGCCCCAGAAATTGTGTAGCCAGCCTGAATGCAATTCAAGTGGAGGACAAGCTTTTGAGGAATGAACTATCAACAGCACACGTAGTAATTCAGCTTAATGATGATAATTGAAAACAACTGATGCAGGTACTGTAATTTCTGACAAAACTAGAGAGTATACACACACACACAAATTCAATGCCTAACCGAAAACACAAAAGGAAAATTGGAGGACCTCTCCAGCAATTTTTAAAAGTGATTTATCTTCAGTAGTATATATGACTGAAAATCAATCCCACGGCTTGAAGATAAGTTTTTCACTGCAACACCAGTGAAGTGCCCAGACTAAAGCAGAAGTGGGCAAACTTCAAACTGCCTAAATCTGTCCCATCACCAGCTTTTGTAAACAAAGCTTTTGTAAAATACTTTTATTCATATTAATTTAACTATTACCAATGGTTAGTTTCTAATGGCAGAGTTGAGCAGTTGTAATAAAGAAAGTAAGCCTGAAAAACTGAGAATTTTTATTATTTGGCCCTTTACAGAGGACATTTGTTGACCCCTGGGCTGAAGTACTAGTAGGATGGAATGAGATCCTGATTCAGGAAATGAGGACATTTGGTTAGGACCTAGAAGGCTTAGAATTTTGAATTTCCAACTCCCTATGAAACTTTTTGGCTAGCAAGGACATACTCCTACAACGTCCTTTCAGCCCATAATGAGAGTTAGATACCAGTATAAACCGGACCAGAAAATAAGGTCTAAACTAATACTCAATGCTGTAAATTTCTCAAAATGTTGGGAATTTAGTCATTTTGAATCAGAATAATTCTGAAGAATAATGTTACGTGAATGAATTTTAAGGATGTAAGTAGAAAGGATAAACAAGATCAAGTTAAATTTATTACCTGATATATAATATGTTGATCGAAGACTTGAAATCACAGTAACAATATCACTTCATCCCTATTGTCTTGAAGGACTTGGCTTGAGAGACGTGTGTGATGGCCTGCTTAAGACTCAGCTAGAGTACAGCTAAGAGAAAACACCCAGTGAGATTGGGATGATGTCCAATGTGATATGGATAACATATCATGCAATCTTCCTTTTAGCTATAATACACTTTCAAGAATCAAGAAATAAAATGGAGACCCTATCACTATTTCACATAACACTTAAGGAATTTTTGATTCTTGTTTCCATGATCTTTGGCTCAGTGAATTTGAAGGCTGTGTGCCCAAAGGAGTACTGTGTCCATCAGGAGACAGTCATGGTCATATGAGCTACTCATTTCTCTAAACCAAGAGGGAGAAATGGTGCTCATTATAGTGGCAAGAATCATTGATGCCCTGCTTATGGAGCAGACTTTGGGGTTTGTACCAGACAATGGGGTCAAGAAGGACTCTGGAACCCAGTGAATTCCTTCGGATTTTTAAAGAAATGCACTTCCTTGCCAATGGCACAATTAAAGAGAAAACTCTGGTGGCCAAATAAGGTCAAAAAGAACACAGATAATGCATAAAGGAAGGTTTGAGTTATCCACCAAGCAATGAACTTTCTTTCTCACAAAGCTGACTTTCATTGTCTTTAGATTCTTAATACCACTATAGATGTGGATGTTATTGATTATTCACTTTTCTTTGGAAAGACACCTTGCCAATTCTGCTTGATATCCCTGCCTTTCTCTTCCCTCTGCAACCTTCTAAGAACATAGGCATTTCTATCTTGATTACAAGATAGAAGAAAACAGAGCTAATTTGTGATGTTCTATGATTTCCTTACATCTTAGCAAGTCAGGAGGATGACGAACTACTAGTTTAGCCTACCTGATGTGCAAGCCACAAGTATTTTACTCTACTTTGTCAATTAGAAAAATTTCCCTTCTACTATGTTTATTTATGAGATGACATTACTATTATAAATTTCCATTTAGATAGATCTCTTCTTTCCCTTGTGTTTCATTTTTTCTTTTTGTCTTCCTATTTTTGTAATATATAGAAACAATTTCTAAGATTTCTCATTCTCCTAAGGTACATTTATTGTCATTAAGAGAAAGATTAATTCATGAATTTGCAAAGCACTTTAAAGTATACAGAAGAAATAAACCAAATTATTTCATGTGAGTTGTCACATTAATGTTTATATCCAACAAATATTTGTTGAGGACTTAATTTGTCTCTCAGGTTATTTGTGGAAGATATGGAGGGTATAAAAAGCAATTGAAATACAGTGAGAGTAAGATTAGCACTATTAGCACTGAGTCAGCACAGAGGAAGAATATGGTATTCATCTAACCTGGGAATCAGGAAGAATTTCGTGAAATTTCTATGGGTCAAGTTTAGAAGTATTGTACTATGAATCTTTTATGCTCAAAAGAACTAAGCACCTATTTGCCATAGAGTGTAGGAATCTAGCCATGTGCCCAAAGAAGGGAAAGATGATTATGGTGAATGGCTAGAGTTTTCTATTTTCTATTATACCCTGACTCTTCTTATGCCCTCCTCTGAGATAACCATTACTAAAAATATTATTTGTGCTCTCTTGTAATTTTACAACATCTTTGTGCACTTGAAGTATGTCTTCTTAAGAGTCATCTCTTGAGAGATGAATAGAAGTTCAACATCTGGATCCTTGGGTATACACATTTAAAATTTGTATTTTAATTCAACTTTAATTGGACTGTAGAAATGTTTTATAAACATACAGTGATTCACATTCAAATGACCTTTTTATTTACATTCTCCACAAAAGTGTTTCTTTTAAAGTTTTAACTCATTAAAAATCTATACATATATATGATATATGGATAGGGTCTGGGTTTCCCCACACCATGGATTTATGTATATACGGATTACAGAGAACAACCTCAGACAAAGTTCTAGCTGTCAGTCAGCATCAGCCTTTATATAAGTAGGTCTTCAAAATAAATCTAGTCCTAATCACCATCTGAATGCAGCTGTATGAAAGATATTTATCAAAAACTACCTAGTTTATTTTTCTTGTAAATTTGTTTGAGTTCTTTGTAGGTTCTGGATATTAGCCCTTTGTCAGATGAGTAGATTGCAAAAATTTTCTCCCATTCTGTAGGTTGCCTGTTCACTCTGATGGTAGTTTCTTTTGCTGTGCAGAAGCTCTTTAGTTTAATTAGATCCCATTTGTCAATTTTAGCTTTTGCTGCCGTTGCTTTTGGTGTTTTAGACATGAAGTCTTTGCCCATGCCTATGTCCTGAATGGTACTACCTAGGTTTTCCTCTAGGATTTTTATGGTATTAGGTCTAACATTTAAGTCTCTAATCCATCTTGAATTAATTTTCGTATAAGGAGTAAGGAAAGGATCCAGTTTCAGCTTTCTACTTATGGCTAGCCAATTTTCCCAGCACCATTTATTAAATAGGGAATCCTTTCCCCATTTCTTGTTTCTCTCAGGTTTGTCAAAGATCAGATGGCTGTAGATGTGTGGTATTATTTCTGAGAACTCTGTTCTGTTCTATTGGTCTATATTTCTGTTTTGGTACCAGTACCATGCTGTTTTGGTTACTGTAGCCTTGTAGTATAGTTTGAAGTCAGGTAGCGTGATGCCTCCAGCTTTGTTCTTTTGACTTAGGATTGTCTTGGAGAAGCGGGCTCTTTTTTGGTTCCATATGAACTTTAAAGCAGTTTTTTCCAATTCTGTGAAGAAAGGATATGAACAGACATTTCTCAAAAGAAGACATTCATACAGCCAACAGACACATGAAAAAATGCTCATCATCACTGGCCATCAGAGAAATGCAAATCAAAACCACAATGAGATACCATCTCACACCAGTTAGAATGGCGATCATTAAAAAGTCAGGAAACAACAGGTGCTGGAGAGGATGTGGAGAAATAGGAACACTTTTACACTGTTGGTGGGATTGTAAACTAGTTCAACCATTATGGAAAACAGTATGGCGATTCCTCAAGGATCTAGAACTAGATGTACCATATGACCCAGCCATCCCATTACTGGGGATATACCCAAAGGATTATAAATTATGCTGCTATAAAGACACATGCACACGTATGTTTATTGCAGCACTATTCACAATAGCAAAGACTTGGAATCAACCCAAATGTCCATCAGTGACAGATTGGATTAAGAAAATGTGGCACATATACACCATGGAATACTATGCAGCCATAAAAAAGGATGAGTTTGCATCCTTTGTAGGGACATGGATGCAGCTGGCAACCATCA
Organism: Theropithecus gelada; assembly: GCF_003255815.1. NCBI lineage: Eukaryota > Metazoa > Chordata > Mammalia > Primates > Cercopithecidae > Theropithecus > Theropithecus gelada. Next base: position 57,352,563 of record NC_037670.1, on the reverse strand, counting down.
TTCTTAGCAAACTATCACAAGAACAGAAAACCAAACACCGCATGTTCTCACTCATAGGTGGGAACTGAACAATGAGATCACTTGGACTCAGGAAGGGGAACATCACACACCGGGGCCTATCATGGGGAGGGGGGAGGGGGGAGGGATTGCATTGGGAGTTATACCTGATGTAAATGACGAGTTGATGGGTGCAGCAGACCAACATGGCACAAGTATACATATGTAACAAACCTGCACGTTATGCACATGTACCCTACAACTTAAAGTATGATAATAATAAATTTAAAACAAAACAAAACAAAAAAACTACCTAGTTTATTCCAGTCATCCCCCAGAACCATAGGAAATAAATAATTTTTTTTTTTTTTGTAATTTCACTAGTATTTGGGGTGGCTTGTTCTTCAGCAAATGATAACTCAACTAGATTTCAGTACTTAGAATTTTATACTACAAAAACAACCTAAAATATGTGGTATTGGCTTTAGGACCAGGTGGCAGATTGAAGTCAGAAGAGCCTCAAGGAGAGTAGAAAAACCTAAAGAGCATCAAGAAAAATAATATTGAAAACCTCAGTGACCGTGAGGAAGTCATTAGATAGAGCTTAAAGGGAGGAAAAATAAAGCTAGAGGATAAGGGACATTTGTTATGTAATGGCAGAAATTTGGCAACACTGTCTTATGAAGTAATGTGGAAAATAGGAAACGTTCCTAATGGACTTGGGGATAAAGAGGTTTCTAGACAGAATACTTGAAAGAGCCACTTCACATCCTCCTGCTGTGTGTAATAAAACGTGAGAAGACAAAGATAAGCTAAAGAATTAACTGTTAAATAAAAAGAAGCCAGGATTTGCTGGGTATAAAAATTAAACATTCTCATTCCCAGTGTCTCCTGAGAGCACAACAGCTTAAGGTTATAGATTAAATTCAAGGTTAGACAATTACATTTTTTTGAAAGACATCAGAAATATTTTATGCAATTACCCATAGGACCATTTAGATTGTCAATGATCCTCTAAGGGTCTTAAGGACATGCCACACAGATCCACTGTGATAAATAATAAAACTTCAAATAATCATTGGGATATGGTTCCACAGCAGCTTTAAAGATAACCCAAGGTAGGAAAGGACTAATCTTAAAAAAAAAAAAAAAAAGATTACTTGTTGCAGTTTTTGTCTAATTCAGCAGCCCAAATTAAATTCATAGAAATCTTTCAAAATTTTTAAAGTAATTTTTTTTCTGTTGTTAGTTTCTGGTAGATGTACTACCAGCTTGTACTAAAAGTCCAGAGACAATAATAAAAATGAAAAGAAACCTTTGGTCCCTTGATCTGCTACAGAAAGAAAGCTGAACAAGGAGACTACCTAGCAGCAAACACCAGTAATTTTTTTATTAAAAAGGAAGGGTGAATCAGAAGACAGAGCCAACAGCTGAGAGAGCAGAGCCAAAAACATGGCAAAATCAGTCTCAGGCAGTAGGACTGACTCTTCATCAAGAGATTGAAAACTCATATTCAGCAACATTTCAAAAATTTCTAAGGATGAGTGACTGCTGTGACTAGTGTGAGAAACTGTTTCCCCGCTTATTAAATGTAAATTATTCTATGCCTTCCTAAACATTGCATGTTGATTGTGGGAGAACAAAATAACTTGTCTCTTTAGTTCTGAGTTCTTTATATTGAAAAAAAAAAAAAAAAACTGTACTCAAAAATTGCTATTATAGGAAACATATTCCCAAAGTTCATCTGGATGCGGACCTAAAATAGACAACCATATCCAGCACCTGAGCTTGACTATAATTTCATAAAGAGATGTTACTTTGGGAAAGGGGTCATTGGAAGTAAATGAGTGTGGTTTGCATGGAATGGGTATGTGAATAATTTGTGACCAGAGAGACAACTCTGACAGTTTCAAAACACAGTTACCAAATTAACTGACTTTGTTCCATTGGAAGGTAGTGTCTGTGTCTCCTCCCCTTTAAGCTAAACTCTCTGATTGAATGAACAATAGAATATGGTGAAATTGATATGTGGCACAAGGACAGTTTACAGGCCCAGGGTGTAAGAATGTGACAGCTTACATTTTTTATTTCTTGGAAGGTGGTCTCTTTAAACTCAGCTGCCGTGCTGTGAGGAAGGCGAGGCTACAAGTGTAAGTGTTCTGGCTGCCATGATTATAGGTCTCAGTTGCTAACCAAGGTCAGTCCCCAGGCAAGTAAGTGAAGAAGACCTGAAGCACACCCTAAGCTCAGTCCCCTCTGCCCGCCACCACATGAGAGACCTTTAATTAGAACTTCTTGGCTGAGCCCAGTCAACCTCTAGAAAAATAAAAGATAATAATGACACTATTTTTGTTTGTATTAGCCATTAAATTTTGGGCTGATTTGCTATATAGCAATAGGAATTCTAATAGTATTTATCTCTAAAACTTGAAGTATCTTTGAAAATATCTATATTTTAATTATAAAATTAACAATGATGAGAAAAGGGATTTACTTTTAATAAAAATTTAGATATATGGTCTGTGTTAATTATATCTTCATCCTAGCTCTCATGTTTACAACTAAACACACTAGATAGGGAGGGTTTATGCATAATACTAGTAACTTAAAGACCATTTATTGTCCTTAATCATCCAGAAATAAATTATGTTCATTAGACCCTATGCAGTAAAGCAACTCTAGGGTTGAAACAAAACAGAATAAAAATCATTTCAACTTAACCTAACTACATATTTTTATGTAGAGGTTATGCACTCTTCTTTTTATTTTAACCAAACATACCAACAGAGATTTTTCTGGTATCTCTGATTAAAATATTTAAATGTTTATAAGGAAAACCAATGAATCATTTGTGCTATGAAAGTACAATGACTGATATTATATACAATGTCCTATTGTTCATTTATTATCTCGGTTTTAATTGGTCAGATTGGATATTTATAAATAATTTATATATCAGAAATTTATAATTCAGAATCAGATGGTTTATATCACATTTTCTGGCTATCGTACTTTTAGGAAACTAACTACTGTTTTTTCCTTTATAGTGAGATAAGACTGAAAGTAATTTAAATATGGATTCCTCTTAAAAATCATTTTTAATTTAAAAATGCTTTACAATCTTTTGTTTTGCAGTGGGCTCCTGTCATATCTTTTCTTATATATACCCATGTTTTACGATTTTATAGACATGTTTATCTTTGTATATTTTTGAAATAGTCACAGTGGACAAAAATAATTTTGTTGAAAGGAGGAATAACACAGGCTTGTAGCCAGATTTTGCTTTTAGCCTTGAATTCATGTGCAGGTCTTCTCAACTATAAAATATAAAAAGGCAACATCTTCCCTGAATATTTCACATGATAGTTAAAATTATGTGTGAGATTAGTCATGTGGACATGCTTTGACATCAATGTGTATTTTTATAAAGTAAAAGTTTTGGCATATGCACTAGGCTAGGTGAGTGAGAATGAACTCGCCCATAAACTAAAAAGAAGCAAAAAAGTTGATGCCTCTAACCGACATCAAAGACAATCACTCTCAATCTTATCATTTTATAGATGAGACCTAGTGACTTTTTCAAGTTCACATTTGACGATAATCTGTGCCTCTTGACTCTTAAGACAACATCTAAAATATAATCACCAAGCAAAGAACTACTATGTTGAATAATGTGCTACATTTTTATTTTAATAGCTTTGATTCTAATGCAGTACTCCTAGAACAGATTTTGATAATTCCCTAGCCTTTCTCATTAGGAAAATGAATCAGAGGAAGCACTGAGTTTCAGGTGAAAGTAAACATACCTTCTTCAACAACAACAGCTTTAGTAGCCTTGGCTCAAATTCCTTGGTGCTGCCTAGATAGCGCACAAAGAGAAGAGCTTCAGAGAAGTGACAAATGATCCCAGCAGCAAACACAAATCGTGTCAGAAGATGGCAGTAAAGGAGCAGAAGCAAAGAGAATCCAGGGCTTAGATTCCAGGTTGCATGTATTCCAGCTCCTCTTATCTCTCATTGGAACAGAATTCAATGACTTCATGTGTGTGTATATATATATATGCATTTTTAAGTACAATTGAAAACAATATTAGAGGCAGTATGTGTTTAAAAAAAAAAAAAGCATCCCTGTAGTTGGCACTGAGGACGTGAGATACAAATTATATTAAGATGTAGATAACCAGACATAGTTTGATGAGTGCTAAAAAAGACACATTAGCAACTAATGAGTAAACAGAAGTAGGTGCAGTATGCTAGGGGATAGCAGAGAGGGAATATGTTGATAAGGCCAAGAGTAATGGGAGTTTTTCCTGGAGGAAGAGATGTTTGAGCACCAAGAGCAAAAAGAAGTGGACCAGGCAACAAAAATAGTACAAAGGCTTCCTGGCAAAAAAGAAAAACGAAACAAAAAAACTGCCTGCCTAAAATGTAGAGAGAGAACCGTCAGGTTATTCATGTAGATTGCACTGGGAGTATGTATACTCCCAATAATAATCAGAGAACCTAATTTTTTTTTAGTACAAAGGAAATAGATATATGTACACATACTAATTCCTTTAATCCTCACCATTTCCCAATTTGCTACGTTCTCGTTATCTATGCTTTACACAAGAGAAAATTGAAGCTGAGAAGTTAATTAATGTGCCAAAGGTCGTGTTATTAAGAAACAGTAAAACTGACATTTGAACTGTCTTCCTGACTCCACAATCGATAGTCTTTACCAGCTATTGGTGATGGAATAGTTAAATATTGATAAGATCAATTCATGAAGACAAAAGATTTTCAAATGTCAAGCTCTTTGCCACGTAAATTAAGCGTTATCATTGTCAACTATTTGTCAACTATTTGTGCCCAACTAAGATATAACCTTAGTTTTTATTTGTTCTGCCATATTGTCAAGATTTGAAAATAATATGTGGTGAACACAAGTCAAACGGGGTATAATAAAGAATGTTTTGTAACTCTAGCTAGTTTGCATGTTCATCTGATTTATTTTAATTTTGGTTATTTTAGATCAATGTTCTTTTTCATTTATATAAAAAATTAGGGCCTTAATATTGATGCCAACAGTGCATTTTGGAAATACATTAAAATTTAATATATAATTTTACTTAGATGTTAGGCTGTTGAGAAACATTCTTTGCCTCGTATAAAACGGAAGTGAATTGATGTGAAATAACAGATGCACAAGTAATACATATCCTTTCCCTATGGCCATTGATGACGTCATTAACCTCTCCCAGTTCTCTTTGCTTCTAAGGATAAAATGGCTTTGGAATCGTTTTTTAACATAGTGTTCTAGGTAATACAACATATTAATCAAATAATCAAATGTTTCTTTTTTATGACCTGGAAAACCAGAATTTTATCAACCTGTGTTGGAGTTTCAGGGTACAAATTGTTACGTAGTAAATAATTCACAAAAATCATTATAATGTTAATTGACTCAACATAAGCTTATAGAAGAATTCCTCATTGCCAGAATTAGCTGGCTGTCTGCACAGTCACCAGTATTATGTTTGGCACAACGGGGAATATAAGAATAGGTTTAACGTGTCAGTTGTTCTTGAGTCTCTTACAGTCTTTCTTGATAACCCTGATTTTCTCCATTTGGCAGTTCAGAAAATTCAGAAGAATGTGGCATTCCAGGTACAAATGCAAGACAACTTTTTGCTTTACATTTAGAGGAGCATGAGGGGAAGAAGTCATGTGAATGATGGCATTGGAAATTTTTCTGATATGATTGATGGCTGCAAGTTAAAGAATAGACTCTACAACATAGCATCTCATATATCCATCACCTAAAGAGTTATTGAACTATGGTCAGAGTCATCCAAGACTGATAAAAAAACAAAGAGCCTCCACCTCCCCATTTTTTAATGGAAAACAAAATGTGTTCCATGTCATCACAGTGAATCCAAATTCATTTACTGACAACAAAGGAACCGAGTATTTTATTGGTACTGACAGGTAAAGATTTTAGAGCATAAATATCAAGGTTACTAGATAATCATTTAAAACCACAATCACACAAATAATATAAAAGCATCGATAGAAGTACTGTCAAACACGACTAGTTGGGAAGGTAAAGATGTTTGCTTTGCTCATAGGTTTCCTCACTGACACTGGAAGTGAGATTTCTAAGTGAGATTTTGTCAAAATATGTCCTGTACCAGTTGTGACTATACTGGCTCTCAAGTACAAATCCATACTCTTTTGCCTTGTCTTATAATATTATATATGGACCTTGTAAACATTGCTTTTATACGTGATGACTTGATGTTTAGCTTTGCCAAGAGGACAATGGAAGACCTGCAAAGACAGAGCAAGTGAAAGAGCCTTCTCTTCCTGGTTTCAGTGTGCTGTTCTAGGTATGGCTGCCAACAGAATAGCAAGTGGGAGTCCTCTTAACGGCCATTAAAGGCTAGCTAAGGGTTTTCTGCACCTACCAGCAAATTCCTTTGTTGTCCAGCAGGTCTTTCATAGGGACTCGATCCATGTTACCTGCACCTTCAAGAAATCTCTCAGCCACCAGACTGGCCATTCTTATGCACTGACTCTGACTCAACCACACCATGCAGCAAGGTAGTTGTCTATGTTATCCATGAAATTACTTATACATCATGTTTAAAATTTGACTTGAAAGCAAATGCTCATCAATGAAAAATTGAGGAAAAATGAGAACTTGTGTGCTTGATAAAGTACAAGTTCCAAAGTATTTACAGTATATTAATTACAAATCCTAAGTATTTGTTGAGTATCTTCTAAGTCTGAGAAACTGTGCAAGATTCTCTCAGGAAAGGAGCAGAGAGAAGACTTATTCATGCTACTGATAGTGAGTAACTATTTGTGAAATGCACTGTGTAATACATATATGGAGAAAAGAGAGAAAGACTTGACTTTAGTACTCCAGCTTAATAATAAACAGTGTTGAATATAGGTGCTAGACAAATGACGACAAATGTGACGTGCCTTCCAGAAAGTGTTATATGGGTAGGGCTAGTCATTGATTTATGCTTTACATTACGACCTAGTACAATTCCTGTTAAATAACAGAAATTTGATAAGATGAAAACATTTGATGAAATTTGATAAGATGAAAAAATTTGGTAAGGATGAAAACATACTCATCCTGAAGGCTTACTGAGTATTCCACAAAGTATTAAGTACACAGCTTCCTTAAATAATTCACAAAGGATTAAATAATCTACAAAATTATTTCATGAGCCACATTCTTAATTTTCTAGAATATCCTTATATTTGCATATATATCGAGAGAGAGACAGAGAGAGAGAGACAAAACGTACATGCTTGGTATTCATAAGGCATGTATATAAAAACTTAGGGAATTCTCATAATCATAAATGCAGAAATAGCTTCAGAGGTTTGTGAATTTTCTCTGGAGTACAATTCTACCAAAAATTACATATCTGATGCCATATGTTCAAACTAAAAGTTAGCTGTCTTTTTAACTTTCACCTATAATTTATTTCTCACTTTCTGGAAGCTTTTACATTGCCTCAAGGACTCTCATTGAAACTGTTTAACATAATTTTTTCTTATTTCAGTATATAGCATATGGCATATTGTTCAGATGATAGATCAATCCTGCATTTGGCAATCTAATCTTGATTTTATCTAAACCTTCTATTTCCTAAGAACCAAAAACCTCTTGTATTCTCTTTCCTTCAAGTTAATGTTGGCAGTTAGATTTTGCTTTTGTAATTTTCCATGGCCGTTTTTAACACATAAAATAATTATTTTTTGCTTTTGTGACGATGTACTCATTGATGAATGGAGAAAAGCTGAGTAGAAAACGCTATTGTTTGGGAACTGTTGTTGGCCTTGTTCAGAAGTGATGTTTTATGTATTCAATGTTGTGCTAGAGTGAATCACAAAGGATTTTTTAAATATAGTCGATTTTTAGGGTTTCAAGTGTATTAAAACTCATGAAAATAAAGTTGATGAATGCCATGGGTACACAGTAGCAATACTTTTAAAAAAAGTATTATGTTTTATTTCAATGGATTTTGGGGGGAACAGGTGGTGTTTGGTTATATGAATAAGTTCTTTAGTGGTGATTCTGAGATTTGGGTGCACCCATCACCCAAGCAATGTACACTGTACCCAATGTCCAGTCTTTAATCCCTTACCACCCTCCACCCTTCTCCCTGAGTCCCCAAAGTCTGATGTATTATTCTCATGCTTTTGAATCCTCATAGCTTAGCTCCCACATATGAGTGAAAACATATGATGTTTGGCTTTCCATTTCTGAGTTGCTTCACTTAGCATAAGAGTCTCCAATTCCATAATTCCATCCAGGTTACTGCAAATGCCATTACTTTGTTCCTTTTTATGGCTGAGTAGTATCCCATTATATATGTATATATATTTTATATATATATATATATGTATGTGTGTATATATATATATATTTTTTTTTTCTTTATCCACTCATTGATTGATGGGCATTTGGTCTGGTTCCATATGTTTGCAGTTGCAAATTGTATGGCTATAAACATGCGTGTACAAGTATCTTTTTTGTATAATGACTTATTTTCCTCTGGGTAGATACCTAGTAGAGGGATTGCTGGCTCAAACAGTAGATCTACTCTTAGTTTTTTAAGGAATCTCCACACTATTTTCCATAGTTGCTGTATTAGTTTACATTCACATCAGCAGTGTAAAAGTGTTCCCTTTTCACTGCATCCCTGTCAATATCTATTATTTATTTTTATTTTTATTTTTGATTATGGCCATTCTTGCAGGACTGAGATAGTATCATGTTGTGGTTTTGATTTCCATTACCCTGATAATTAGCAATGTTAAACATTTTTCCATATGCTTGTTGGTCATTTATGTATCTTCATCTGAGGATTGTCTATTCATGTTCTTAGCCCACTTTTTGATGGGATCGTTTGTGTTTTTCTTGCTGATTTGTTTGAGTTCTTTGTAGATTCTCAATATTAGTTTTTTGTTAGCCAAATATATTGTGAAGATTTTCTCCCACTCTGTGATTTGTCTGTTAACTCTGCTGATTATTTATTTTGCTGTACATAAGCCTTTTGGTTTAGTTAAGTCCCATCTATTTGTCTTTGTTTTTGTTGCATTGGCTTTTGGGTTCTTGGTCATGATTTCTTTGCCTAAACCAATGTCTAGAAGGGTTTTTCCAATGTTATGTTCTAGAATCTTTATGTTCTTGATGAGATGATTGTGTACTCAAAAACCCAAAAGACTAATCCAAAAACCTCCTAGAACTGATAAATGAATTCAGCAAAGTTTCAGGATACAAAATTAATGTACAAAAATTAGTAGCTCTGCTATAAACCAACAGCAACCAAGCTGAGAATCAAATCAAGAACTCCATTCCTTTCGTAATAGCTGCAAAAATAAAATAAAATAAAATACTTAGAAATATACCTAACCAAGGATGTGAAAGACCTCTACAAGGAAAACTACAAAACCCTGCTGAAATTATAGATGATAAAAACAAATGAAACATATCCCGTGCTCATGGATGGGTAAAATCAATATCATGAAAATCACCATCCTGCCAAAAGCAATCTACAAATTCAGTGCAATTCTCATCAAAATACCACCATCATTCTTCTGGAACTAGTAAAAGCAATTCTAAAATTCATGTGGAACCAAAAAAGAACCCACATAACCAAAGCAAGGCTAAACAAAAAGAACACATCTGACGGCATCACATTTCCTGACTTCAAACTATACTGTAAGGGCATAGTCACCAAAACAGCATGGTACTGGTGTACAAATAGGCACATAGAGCAATGGAACAGAATAGAGAATGCAGAAATAAAGCCAACTACAGCCAGCTGATGTTCAACAAAGCAAACAAAAACATAAAGTTGGGAAAACACACCCTATTCAACAAATGGTGCTGGGATAATTGGCAAGCCACCTGCAGAAGAGTGGAACTTCATCTTCTTCTCTCACCTTATACAAAAATCAACCCAAGGTGGAATCATATTTTTTTCTATAATATTTTGTTTCTTCATAGGATAAGATTCAGATATTCAGACCAGACCTATAATACTGTGTGATATTATAGAAATAGCAATAGAGCAGGAGGCAGATAAAGGTGGGTACCACTTCAAACTGTCACTCAAGTGTTGTGTAGATAATCTTTTAAGCTCTCTGAGTCTCATTTTCTTCATCGATAGAACTAGTTTAATGAGTTGTGGTTTTATTTCTGACTCTGACTATTTGCCACTTTAACAAACAGCTTATGAGGAGGAAAGAATGTTCAACAATGCACACCTAATGAATTTTGATAGACTGAATGATCAAAGTGCTTCTCACCTCTTTTTTGTCATTGATTCTCATTTGTGAAACATCAATTAGTGTACAGGATACAACTTATGGCCAAGGAACATAATGAAGCTGACTATTTCTGGGGGATGAAGTTCAAAATATAAACCTTATCAATATTGCTTTATAGTTCCTTCTTATAATTGATCTGATTCAGGTAAAACAGATAGCAACTAAAATTTCTCATATCTATTCTGATTTCTACTAACCTTGAATAAGGTCTTCTAAATTATAATTATTTCCTGTGGATCATTTATTTATATTTTTAAAAAACTTGTATAAATTCTATATGTTAGGCAACTTTCCAGATAAGTATTCAAACTCTAGTGGGAAGGACAGCTATGTATATACATTGCAATGCAACACACTTATTGCTATAATGCACTCATGAATAATGTGTGTGAAGCTGGAAAGAAATAGTAACATGTTCTGCCAGAAATAAAAGAAAGTTGTATTACAAAAGGATTTAGTCAGAAATGGAAGTTTCGAACTGAATTGTTAAAAATGAAAAGTTTTCCAGAAAGTAAAAGCAGAAATGTGGAAGGACATTTTAGTAAGGGAGTAACATAAGCAACTTCAGGAGGTCACAAAAATGTATGAGAGGCTGGGCATGGTGGCTCACACCTGTAATCCCATTTTTGGAGGCTGAGGTGGAGGCTTGCTTGAGTCCGGGAGTTCAAGACCCGCCTTGGGAACATAGGGAGACCCCCATCTCTACAAAAAAACAAAAAAACAAAAAAAAACCCAGAAAATTAGCTAGGCGTGGTGGCACACACCTGTAGTCCTAGCTACTTGGGAGACTGAGGCAAGAGGATTACATGAGCCCAGGAAGTCAAGGTCACAGTGAACTATGATCATGCCACTGTTCTCCAGGCTGGACAACAGGGCAATGACAAGACCCTGTCAAATAAAATAAATAAATAAATAAAAATAAAAGAATGAAAGAGGGAGGGAGAGAGGGTTGAGAAAGCAAGAGAGAGAGAGAGAGAGAGCAAGAGAGCGAGAAAAAGTGAGAGACCACAAGCAAGCATGAGAGTTACGAAGCAGAAATTTACCTGTGAAAACACTTCAGAAACCTCCAGAATTAGTTAATGATGTATCTAAATTTCATAGTAATTTGTTCACTTATCAACTAACTCCCTGTAACAGACTCTAAATTACTTAATGCATAGAACATTTCTGATTTACTTAGAGCAACATCTGGCGTTGGTAGCTGCTCAACAGATTATTTTTCTATGAATACATGAGGGAAATTACCACTTCCCTCATGTATTCATAGAACAACAATCTGTTTAGGGGTTGTATGAGATAGATCCTGAAAGATCAGGCTAGAAGGTTAATCTGGGTTAATGTGTGATGTGATTTAAATGCCAAAGTAAGCAATTTAGCTTTAGTTCTATCGATGAAAACAAGTTTCCAGTGGTATTTAATATGATCAAATATGTAATTCTAAAAGACAATTCTTTTCCACTGTTTTTGAGACTTTCAAAGTTAAAAAGACATTTACTCTAGTCCTCAAACAAAGCCAAATAACCCCAGTAAAATAAATAAGGGTTCTCTTAACTGATGTAAGTCACTTTGATCATGTACAACTATTAGGTTTTATAGTAAATACAATAGTCTCAACAATTATTTTGGTAAAGACTACAGGCTTTCTTCCTACAACCTTCTTGCCACTTTGCAATAAACAAGTCTCAGATAAGCTTCTCCTAATCACACACATACACATTTATTAACAAATATATACAGATTAGTTATTCTGCTCTGTATATGATATGGTTTGGCTCTGTGTCCCCACCCAAATTTCACCTCTAATTATAATCTCCATGTGTTGAGGGAGGGACCTGGTAGAAGGTGATAGAATTATGGGAGTGGCTTTCCCCATGCTGTTCTTGTGATAGTGAGGGAGTTCTCATGAGATCTGATGGTGTAAAAGTGACCTTTTCTCCTTGCTATCTCTCTCTCCTGCCACCATGTAAGATGTGCCTTGCTTCACCTTTGCCTTCTGCCATGATTGTAAGTTTCCTTAGACCTCCCCAGCCATGCAGAACTGTGAGTCAATTAAACCTCTTTTGTTTATAAATCACCGAGTCTCAGGTAGTTCTTTACAGCAGTGTGAGAATGGACTAATACAGTAAGTTTGATGGAATCCCAACTGTCCATCCTTTTAGGTGCCTTACCAGTATCTTCCATGAAAGACTAACCAGAGAAAAATGCAATAATGTTCTAACAGCAGGATTCAGCTAACCATCTAATTGGAGTAGGGCACCCAAGTAACCTCCGAATCAGCAACTGAAAAATTACTTTTTAGGAGTTAAACCTAAATTACTATATTTTTAGTGTATGAACTATGGGTCCCCAGATGTGTAAACTATTGATATAAGGGTACTGCTATAGATTGAATGTTTGTCCCCTCTGAAACTCATGTGGAAGTTTAAACTTGCCATTATAGCAGTATTGAGAGGGGAGACTTTTCGGACATGATTAGGTCATGATAGGTTTGCCTTAGTAGGGGTAATAATGATGTCCAAAAAGGGTGAGCTGGGCCTTCTCTTGTTCTCTTGTGGTCTTGACAATTTGCCTTGTCATGTGATCATGCAGGAAGAGGGCCCTTACAAGATGCCAGCACCTTGATCTTGAACTTCCCAGCCTGCAAAACTGTGAGCCAATAACTTGCTCTTTATTATAAATTACCATATCTCAGGTATTCTGTTATAGCTGCAAAAAAATAGACTGAAACAGGTCTTCATGTCTGTATACCATTTATTGACAGACTAGATATTTTAACAATGATATCTAACATTTAATTGGGCTTATTAACAAATTGTCTCATGTTGACTTCTGATCAAGTTTGTCTGGGTGAAGTTCCTTATCCAATACTACCCAAGATGGCTTCAATGATATTAACTTCAATAGAAATTTGTGGGAAAATTGGTGTATGTCAGAAATTGGGCTAGATGCATCAGGTAAGAAAAATACAAAAATTAAAATGTAAGGAATTGCATGAATATTATACTGTGATCATTGCCATAATTGAGAGTGGTACCATGTGCTTTATGTAGGCAATTCTCTTTTTGTATTTTCTTAAATGTTCAGATTTCAAATGTTCATTTCCACTTTCAGAACACATTTCTAAGCTTGTCTTAGGAAGTATAGCCTTTACTAGGATAAAATATCAGGGAAGGCTTTCCAGAGAATGTAATATTAGAGCTGAATCAAAAAGAATAAATAAAACCTTATTGGATTAAAATAGGTGGAATATAATATTTCAGAAAGAGAAAGCTATATGTGCAAAGAAACAAGGACACAAAAGAAAGAGAATGTAGTCAGTGTTGATGTATAACTGGAGCTTCCATAAGAGATTGGTAGAAGATCCTACACTGTTAGTTTTAGCATTGCAGGTAGATAAGCCCAGGGATGCATGTGAAGAAGAGAACTGGACCCAGAATGAAATCTTAAAGTTCTAATACTCTTGCAGTAATGAAAGTGGTGTCAGTTGCAGAAAAAGACTCTGAGAAAGAGCAGTCTGGAAGGAGAAAATTTTAACAGACACGATGAAATTCAAAATAAGTAAGTTTCCGAAAGCAATGTCCTTCAAACCAAGTTTGATACTGCCCTCTTGAGAGTTAACATAATTAAAATTATGCAATGATGAGAAAGAAAAAACAAATCTTGAGACAAAGACTAAAAAACAAGACCAACAATTTTAGCATAAGAATTAAGAATTATGACTAACAGGAAGACAGAAAGAAGCTGAGAGCTATAGACTGAGCAGTCCTTGAAGGATTTAATACCTTCAATAGAAAGTAGATGTCATCATATTGATGATTGTTCATTGTCCTCATTTTCTTCTTCCATCTTTCGCTCATTTTTATATTCTACATTACTCTTGTCAGTTGTTTGTTTTGAGTACAATGGACAATTCAGAATCTCTCCATCCAATGGAAATGCTAATGTTTATTTTTCCTTGACTTGAATATCCAATTGATTCAACACCATTGAGTTGCCTTGGTACACTGTTAAAAATCAGTTATTCATATATATTTGGGATTTTTTTGGACATTTAATTCTGTTCCATTGGTGTATATGTCTACATTTTTGTCAATAATAAATTATCTTGTACACTGAAGATGTGTAGAATATCTTAAACTCAGGTGGGACAATCCCTTCAGCACCATTAGTTCAAAGAGAGCTAGTTAGGTGCTAAAACATCACCATTTATATTCTGATAGTTGGATAGCTGACATCTTGGGAAAACTATAATTCTTAAATTCAAAAGTTCCAGGAATGTTTATTATATGTACACATTGGTAGATCAAGTATATTCTGCAGCGACTATTCTAAAGATAAGAATGCTCCCAAAGTAGATATCCTGAGATGGTCATATTATATTTAAAAGGAGATTTCAGTAGTTCTTTCTCTCCACTCCCCTTTAGGTAAGAAAGAATGATTACAGTAGACTGGTTGCTAAGCCTTTTCTATCCATCTTCTTAATTAACAAATCCATTTATTTAAAATATTTTGAATAATACATGAAATAATCACAATACTAGGAGAAATCTAAAACTGACTACACGTGTCACTGTTTCTTAGAGAAATTCATACATTTATAAACAAGAAAGAATCACATACAGTGGTAAGTCTTGGGAAAACTTTGAGCAGAAAGGTATGAGTTGAATTTAATGAAAACTAGGATTTAGTAAGAAGTGGAAAGAAACCAGGAAGGACATACAAGACAGTGAGGAATTGAGAATGCAAATGCTCGTCTTACCTGGATCTTCTCAAAAAGAACTTTAATAAACAAAAATCTTTACCACAAAATAAAGAAAGAACAATTCCTCCAGGGTTTCAAATGCTAGAAGATGATTTTGGTAAGTACATTTCTAGTGCTATAAAAGAAAATCTTCATTTAGGAAGGCTTGGAATTTAACTACCAGAGAGTATCATATTTCTGTGGCCACGATGACCTTTCTGAAATGAGCATGTTGTCCACACTGGGTAAGTGAGTGATCTACTAGGGATTTTTACAGAATATATAGAGAAAGAGACTCAAATTTTAAAAATGCAGGCATTTAGAACTACATGATCTTAGAAATGCCAGGCAATATCATAAAGGAAGTATGTCAGATATCATCACTTATAAAGATAAAGCTAACTTCAAGGTGAAAGAGGAAAAAGTCAAGTTTTTTTGTGTGTTTTAAATAACTTATCCAAATCATGCATTTTGATCACTGTGAAAACTGACAAATACTATTACTGATAATTTGTATTTATTGGAATCTTTATTAATAAAAATAAAGAGGTCATAAAAACCTTATGGATATTTGAAGTATATAAAAGTAACTACGATATAAAAAGTTCGCCACAATTTAATTTGTATTTATCTTCCAACCAAATATATTTACTTATTTATCTGTCTTATTTTTATTTGAATCAGTGTAAGATCAATTAGCTTTATGTTTTCCAAATATTTGATATACTCATATAGCTTCTAAAATATTTCTGTATTTTCTCAAACTTTTAAATAAATTTTGAATTTGTAATACTGTTGGAAAAACAGAAATTTGAAGGGTGATTTGCATGCATTTAACATTTCATTTTGCAACCAGCATACTCATTTCAGGACAAGTCTTTGAGTTGTATGATAGACAAAATCTATATGTAACATATTGTAATCCTTCTTCCAAAATGACAACAATGAGGCAATCAACTACAAGTATAACCTGTTTCTAAATCACATAAATATGTGTATATAATTATGAATATAAAATTAGAGTATTTTCTGTGTTTCTGTGTGTGTGTGTGTGTGCGTGCGCACGCGTGTGTGTGCGGGTGGTTGACTATCTTGTCTGAAGTCATATAACTATTGAGTGGCAGCAGCGGGATTAGAACCCGTGTTTGTATGCTTCAGAAGCCCAGGCTGTGACAGACTATGCTACTCTGTCTCAAACCTTCACGGCTACTTTGTCTCCACTGTATCACTCAGGTATTCACCACTCTCCTCTGGGTCTTGAACTAATAATATCTTAGAAAATCTCTCCGGAATGTTTCTTCTCCATTACATCTTGAAAGGTATGTAAAGGGTGGGAGAAGTAGATCTGTGATTTTACAAATATATATTATAGTAAGCCATGAAGCTATGAAAGTTCCCTTGTGCCCGTCACATAAAATTGGGTAAGGTAGAACCTTAACTCTACAGGTAAGAGGGTGTCTGGCAGAATACAGAAGATTGTCCAGGTCAGGCGTCACATCCTCTTCATTCATGTTATCCAAGTACATAATGCAACACTTTACCCAGAGTATAAAGGGTGGCTTAATTGTGAAGGCCTTGGACAGATGTGCATTTGAATCCAAACTCCACCTCTTGCTACTTTTACTTAACTTCTCTAAACCCAGTTTTCTCCTTTGAAAAAAAAAAAATTGACATTTTCACCTTGCTTTTCATGCAGGATTACTATATAGGTAATATGTGATATAAAGCAGGGGTCTCCAACCCCTGGGCCGCCGACTGCTGTAGGTCTGTAGCCTGTTAGGAACCGGGTCACACAGCAGAAGGTGAGCATGCAAGGAAGCTTTACTGCCTGAGCTCCGGCTCCTGTCAGATCAGCTGCTGGCATTGGATTCTCATAGGAGTGTAAACCCTATTGTGAACCAAGCATGCAAGGAATCTAGGTTGTGCCTGCCTTATAGAAATCTAATGATAAACAGAATGTGCTTGAGTCATCCCCAAACCATCTCCACCCACGCCCCCCATCTGTGGAAAAATTGTCTTCCACTAACCCAGTCACTGTTGCCAAAAAAGTTGGGGACTGCTAATATAAAGCACCTGTCTAGAAATAAACAGGAGTTCAATAAATATACCTTTATAACACATACATATTTAGTTAATTTTCAGGAGGACTGCATTCAATTACAGAAAATATAAGAAAAATGATACCTTAGGAAAAGTCAGAATTTGTGGGGGCATGCAAAAGAGGAGGAGACTTGGCCATTTTGATGAATGTAGTGTCATTCTTCATTTGGATACAGCTGTCAAAAACTGGTTTGTGGGACATTTTGTTGGCATATATGTATGTATCTCTTCTTGTATACATGTTCACATGATGACTTGTTGAGGTTGAGGAGGGTCTGTGCTTCCTTGGTATCAATGACCCAAGTGGTAAGTGTGTTATCAGACAATTCAACACCTTGGACTAGGCCAGAGGAGGTAGACATAGGAGAAAGGATTCAATCTCTCTCTCTCTCTCTAACTCTCTTGATGATTTTCATCAGATCCCCTCATGGATGTAGAAATGTTATATTTTTTATAACTTTCATGTTGCAAAATGTACAGATAACATACATATCTGCTGGGAAAAAATGAGGATGTACCTCTATATCTTTCTGCTCTTCCCCCAGGGAATATTTCAGTGTTTATAAATATTATAAAGTATGTCCTATATGTAGACATGAAGAAATCATAAATTCATTTCTATGATTTACATTGAGAGGTACTGCCTCTCGTAATTTATCACACCTCTTAATACCTATTTAATCATTATGGGATGTAAAATAATCAGTGATAACAATGATCATTCCCACATCCCTCTGACAGACATCTCCATTTTGTCCTCTGCCTCTGAGACTTTATACTCCTTTTTTAACACAGAAACTTAGGCAGTCAGTTCCAATTTTGTTTGATCAATTATTTGAAACACCTTTGCATCTATTTATAAAATACTGAATGCTTTAAACATTATTTTTCTAAACCTACTGTTTACTAAAGTAAAATTTACATCGAATCTAACGAAAATTCAGCAGTATGAAGAAATAGTGTAATGAGAGTTTTAAAAGATGCAAGCTTGTAAAATCTAATTATTTACCTTTACTCAACATAGTAAGGGTTTTGTAGCTCAGTACATACACAGCGATTGAAGTAAGTCAAGCACAATGCATCCTAAACTGTTACAATCACAGATGTTTAGATCTGACTGTAAGTCTGAGACTTTGTGGTTTACAAACATTTTCTTTTCCTTTCTCTTTTTTTGAGTCTGCTTGTTTTACATGGCTCTAAGTAAGTTCACAATTAGAAATACCTAATTGAAATTAATTGTGTCAATTATATCATCTTAATGTGGTTAACTAAGTGTGATGGAAAGATAAAACGTGGCAAAATCCTAAAATATTTTTCTCATTATTATAAGAAATTTTGATTTTGGCATAGCCATTAAAATTTAAGTGTATTGTTCTCTAATGAGCAACTACCAATTATTACTCTTAAGGCTAAGAAAAGGGTTCCCTCAGGGTATTAGGTGGAAGGGCTGTCGTCTTCATCATGATCACCACCATCATCATCATTTTATTATCAGCTAATATTTGCTGGATACTTTCTACATTCCAGGCGTTTTTCTAAATGCTTCCCAAATTATTTCATCTGATATACACAACAACCTCTGTGATATATTATTATTATCCATCTTTACAGATGCAGAAACTGAGCTCAGCAGGTTTAGGTGGTTTACCCACTGTCACAGAAACTAGGTGGCATGCTAGGTGCTGTGGGTTGAATTCAGGTAGTCCAACTTCAGAGACAGATAAGGACAGGAGCTTCTTTACCACAATGTCAAACTCTCTCATATAGCAGAGATTTATGTCTTTGCTACTCCACCTTTTAGGGATGAACACTTTTCAACTCCTTAGGTTATATACAGTCTTTCATGTACTCTTCGTATTTTACCCTTGTAATAATTCTATGAGATAGTTATGATGATGTTCTAAACATTGAAGATAGAAAAATTATAATTTGAAGAGGTCTGGTGATTGGCGCAAGAGTCTCAAGGTAGTAAGTCAAGTTCTAAAGCCTGAACTTGAACCCAGGTCTTCTAATCTTAAATCCCATATTTAACACTTGCTTTGAATTTTTTTATTAGACACTCACATGGTTAACAATAAAATCTTTGCTTAAAATGAAACCCCAGGGGTGACTTATAGAGTGGATAAACTCTAAACTTCTCTGGTAACAGCTAATGTCACTGAATGACATTTGTACATGCAAAATTCACCTTTGTGGTTTGCAGTTACAGGGATTCAGCAGGAATCTTGCAGCAAGTTTACAATGCAAGACATTAGGTTAGGATGGAGACATTCTTGATAGAGAAATATTCCTCTCTTCATGAATTAACAAGTGCATTGCCATATACCACTGGACAAAGCTAGCTCTAAGTGATATCTATATGATATGCCTAAGGAACTAACTTCAATATTTTTAATACTTGCCCATATTTTATCCCCCCAATTATACACTAGGCACCTACTCTGTGAGTTAAAATCTCTCCTTTACTTTTAAATTCAGATGTATGTCAGGAGATGAATAAATAAGGACAGTAAACCATTCCTTCTACTCTCAAAAGTAAACAAATCTGGTCACTAATTAAAGTGGTAAGAGCAGGTTTTTAATCAGTATCAGTTATTGCAATATAAAAAAGAGTCTAGTGTGTACTGAACTCAACCTCAATTTGTGTAGAGATGACTGGGACTTTCAGAGGAAAAGTAAAAGAGTAGGGAGGGTGGGTGAGCTGGCCTTGAGGAAAGTCAAGGAAGTGATAATTTATAAAAAGCAGGAAGGAAGGTTGGTACATGTGACCAGGACATCTGGGTTTGCTAACTGGCACTTGCCAAAGATAGCCTCCTACTCTCCCACAGAAGCTGAGAGACAGAGACCCTATTTTCAGGTGTTTTTCCCAGGTAGATACTTTAGGGTATCATCATCCTAGGGGCATTGCCTTGCTCAGTTAGAAACTATGCTAGTGTTTGTTGAAGTCTCTTAGTGCAGGGGATAGACAACATCATTTGTGCTGAGTCATCAGTTTTAATAGGACCAAAGTTAAGGCCTAGTTGAGAAAATGGCTCAGAGAAACCTAGAGTTTGGTCAAAGAGAGAGTGTTTGCCACTACTTTTTTCTTGAGTAGTGACCTTTCAGTCCTAGACAAGATTTCAGAAGTGACAAAGTAATATTTAGTTAGGGAACTAACACAAATTTCTGCCAAATTTAAACATTGTCCAAGTCAGGTCCAATGGGTGCAATAAGGATAACCCTTCATGGTTGTTTTCTTAGGAAATAAGCAGGCTCTCAAGTTTTGCATCATATTTATTCCTACAAATTCAGAAAATTGAGGTTAAGGATGAGAGAGACTCTGTCATAATTTGGGGAGCAAGGGGTGGACACATGTGATCACATTTGTGTTTAGCTCTATGCAACTATGGTTACATTATTTAACTTCTCTGATAACTAGGTTTCTCAACTGTAAATAAAGCTGACAGTCATTTTTTTCTCACAGAGTTGAGTGAGGATGGCAGGAATAATCATAAATGTTACTTGATAAAGACAAAGCCTGAAAGAATTACCTCAGGTTATCAGGGTCTATGAGAGTATTATATCCTTTGAGAACTGGATCAGAGAGTACTAAATAACACAGAGGATGGCACTGTATCTGCTCTCATAGAGTTAGAACACAATTTGTGTTAATAAATACACAATTTAATTAATAAAACATGGGATAATATATTTGCAAAAGTTTTTATAAGACTGGAACAAGAAATAATTCGGTCAAAGATTTGTTGTTCAAATACTTTTTTTTTTTTTGAAATGGAGTCTTGCTCTATCACCCAGGTTGGAGTGCAGTGGTGCCATCTTAGCTCACTGCCACCTCTGCCTCTTGGGTTCAAATGATTCTCCTGCTTCAGTCTCCAGAATACCTGAGATTGCAGACATGTGCCACCATGCCTGGCCAGTTTTTGTATTTTTTAGTAGACACGGGTTTCACCATGTTGGCTAGCTGTTCTCGAACTCCTGACCTCAAGGGATCCACCCGCCTCAGCCTCTCAAAGTGCTGGGATTCCAGGTGCGAGCCACTGTGCCCAGTCAGTTGTTCCAATATTTAATTGAAGTTCTCTCAGTTCTCTGTCCAGGTGCTCTCCTTCCTCCTCACAATTCCCAGTGAAGGATGGCAGTAGAATTTAAAGTCCAAAAGAAGTTAAGCGTGTTTTAATTTCATATTTGTCACTTACTAGCTATGGAAATTTGTTTATTATTTCTGAGTGTGAGTTTCTTCAACAAAATTATATATTTTCCCTGAAGTATTGTTTGAGGATGAATGAGGATAGGGAAGACAGCTACGGAAAGATCTAGGCAATGAGATGTAAAATCTCTACTTGGTGCGTGTAGATCAGAATAAACGTCAATGCATGTCCTTTCCCTTCCTCAGATTATTTTGATTATTTCAGATTTGGCCTCAGTTGATATAAAACTTGCCTTGTGTTATTTTTAAAATGAGATTCAGATACAGTTTCATTAATCAGGTGACTATTGAGTGGGTTTTTTCTTTTGTTTGTAAGAGTGAGTTTTTATTAGGCAGGATTTAAATATTATTTTATTTAAATACTCTGCCCCTAAAATAAGGTCAATAATAATAATACATAGATTTTAAAGAATTATTACTTTTAAAAACTTCACTAAAATAGATTAACAATTTTGAAGACTTTTCTTGTTTTCGAAATTGCATGAGTCACTGAAGATGCCCTTGAGAATGATAATGTTTATCTCTGGATCTTTTCTTGAGCTAAGGTATTTTTATTCTTTATATTTTTCAGTATGGTGTAAATTTCTTCATGAAAAATTATTTTTTAAAGTAAATAGAAAATATGAAAAGAAAAAAATACCAGAATGCATAAATTTAAGGTGTCAGTCTCTATTTCCAAACTTATTCTATAATTTGGGGGCTTGGTACCTTTCACTCTAGTAATTCCTCCTTACTTAGAAATCCTATAATTTTTAAATGAATGTATTTTTAATTTCAAATATTAGTAGCTATTTCTGTGATTCTATAATAAATATTTCTTTTCTAGTGAATGATTCTGAAGTCAAGAACTGAACAGTTTATATGAACAGTTACATAAACTGTGTATTAACTATATAAACCAAGGTTTCCACATATAAACAGTTTAGAGTTTCTGGGAGAATGTTTATCTCCCTCAACAGAAGAACCCCTTGGGTGTTGTGTATGAAATTATTTGCATGTGTTTATGAATTCAAACACTAAGGGAAGACAATTTAGGTCTATGCTGCATTCAGTCCAATTAAACTTGCTTCTTTGAAGACTGAATTCCCACAGGCATGTTCTAGTCCCAAAGAGGAAATGTGATAATAAAAATATAAAACTTACCCATTTGACTATACAGCTTTTATAGATTCTTGGAAAGTGAAAGTACCTCTTTCAATGCTAAAAATTATTAACAAAATGTTTACATAGTATAACCTTTTAGTGTTCAAAGTTAGGTCTTGACTCAAATTATACATGGATAAGGCTGAAAATAAGTTGAGATGACTTGGTCAAATCCTAGGCTGCTCTGATCAATGGACAAACAAAATATTTTTATTTAAAATTTGTAGTTATTGAACACAATTATGTATTCATTCATTCATTGATTCATTCATTCATTCACTACTTCCTAGCTAGTATGAGTTAAACATTAGACCTAAAACCATAAAAACCCTAGAAGAAAACCTGGGTAATACCATTCAGGACATAGGCATGGGCAAGGACTTCATGTC
>NC_037670.1:57298723-57329252 GCF_003255815.1 Theropithecus gelada | reverse complement strand
TGTGTTCATGTATGGTCTCTCCTGAGAATGTGCCATATGTACTTGAGAATAATGTGTATTCTGGTATTGTTGGGTAGAGAGTTCTAGGTGGTTTGCAATGCTGTTTCAATTTCTATTTCTTTGCTTCTTTGATCTTCTGCCTGGTTGTTCTATTCATTATTGAAAGTAGGTAATCACATCTCCCACTTTTATTGTTGAATCTATTTTGCTCCTAGATTTTCTGTTTTTTGCTTCAGGTATTTCAGAACTCTGTTATTAGGTGCCTAAGTGTTTATAATTGCCATATCTTCTTGATGAATTCATCCTTTTATCATCATAAAATGTCCTTATTTGCCCAAGTAACAACTTTGGTCTTCAAGTCTTTTTTTTTTTTTTAATGGAGTCTTGCTTTGTTACCTGGGCTGGAGTGCAGTGGCATGATCTCAGCTCACTGCAACATCTGCCTCCCAGGTTCAAGCGATTCTCCTGCCTCAACCTCCTGAGTAGCTGGGGTTACAGGTGCACATCACCACACCTGGCTAACTTTTTTTTGTATTTTTAGTGGAGACAGGGTTTCACCATGTTGGCCAGGCTGGTCTTGAACTCTCGATGACCTCAGGTGACCCGCCTGCCTTGGGCTCCCAATGTGCTGGGATTACAAGTGTGAACCACTGATCCCAGCCTTAAAATCTGTTTTGTCTGCTATTGGTGTAGCCATTCCAGACCTCTTTGGCTAGTGTTCGTATAGTGTATCTTTTTCATCCTTTGACTTGCTTATTTGTGTCTTTGAATCTAGGATGTGTCTTTTACAGACAGCATACGCTTGGATCATTTTTTAAAGTCCATCAAAGGCAATGAGTTTTGTTTATTTGTTTCTTACTGTATTAATAGCACCAAAAACAGTGTGAGGATTTTTTTTTTTTCTTTTTTAGAAGAAGTCTCATTCTATCGCAGAGGCTGGAGTGCAGTGGCATGCTCAGCTCACTGCAACCTCTGCCTCCTGGGTTCAAGTGATTCTCCTGCCTCAGCCTCCCAAGTAGCTAAGAGTACAGGCATCTGCCCTCACCCCTGGCTAATTTTTTTATTTTTAGTAGAGACAGGGTTTCACCATGTTGGCCAAGTTGGTCTCAAACTCCTGACCTCAGGTGATCTGCCCCGGCCTCCCAAAGTGCTGGGATTACAGGCATGAGCCACAGCGCCCAGCCGAGGCTCTTGATAGGTGCTCTATGGTCATCTGTTGAGCAAAGGAATAAATCCTCATATGTGAAATGGGATGACAGATCCCTCTCTCACTACTGTACAGAGTTATGGGGGTCATCAAATACAATCACTGAAGTTCAAGTCTCTTTAAAATGCTAATATGTTATGTAAATTTAAGTGAATAGTGAAATCCTATTTAACTCTAAGCCCTAGGCCAAGTTCCAGAACTCTAATTGGGTCAGGTTTAGAAGACAAAATTGTTACTGGAAAGGGGTCTGGATCCAGACCCCAAGAGAGGGTTCTTGGATTTCACATACAAAGAATTCAGGGCGAGTTCATAGAGTAAAATGAAAGCAAGTTTATTAAGGAAATAAAGAAATAAAAGAATGGCTACTCCATATACAGAGCAGGGCGTTCCCAAAAGTAACAGGAGGAACGCATCCACCCTAGGTAAAATACTTGCTTATATACAGGATAAAAAAAATTTAAAAAGATTATGGGGATATGTGCTCTGTTACAAGGGTTTGTGGTAATGGATTAATTTTCTTAATGACTATATTTTGCAAGGATCAATATTATTATCTTTAAAGCAAAATTAGGAATGCTTATATTCTCAAGACAGTGGGATATCAGGACACCCTTATGTCTGGGTCTATTTAGTAAACATTATCAATCTGTTCCCTTAACCATGAACATCTAGAGTCTAGAAACACCTTTTTTTTTTTTTTTTTTTTTAAGAGATAGAGTCTAACTCTGTCACCCAGGCTGGTGTGCAGTGGTGCAGTCTTGGCTCACTGCAACCTCCGCCTCCCGGGTTCAGCAGTTCTGCCTCAGCCTCCCGAAAAACTGGGATTACAGGCACCTGCCACCACGCCCAGTTAATTTTTGTATTTTTAGTACACTACTAAGAATGCTATGATGAATATATTAATGTATATTAGTGGTTTCCTTAAGCCTCATGGTATTGTGGTCAGAAGGAAATGAGATGACATGTTGAAAGCACTTCGTCAACTACAAAACATTATCTGAATATAAAAAGGTGCTCGCATTAATAAACATTTAAGGTTTCCTAAAACGAATGTCCTCCCTGAAGGAGGAGGATCCTTATATTTGGTATTTTTCTGGCCAAGGCAAGCTCATAAACTGACAAGGACACACGTGTGCACTCAAGATTAAAAGCAAATCTTGCATCCTATGTTCATGTTACATTGTTTTGCAATGCTTGTTTTGGCTTTATTGTGTGAGTTTAAAATGTCAAAGTATAAAAAAACTCAGTAGGGGATGGTCCCCACTTAATGGAACGGCCAGGTTCCTCTGCTTTGACATTGGTCCCCAAAGTTTGCTGGGTGACTTCCCAGGAGCCTTATAACCGCATATGCCAGTGTCAAGTAAATAGTGAAGATAGTCTTAGTTCAAATCTTTTCCCCTAGGCATTCTATTTTTTTTTTAATCTTAGGAAAAAGAGAAAATACAAACACAAACTCTGTAGTATGAATGTATGTGGGTTTTTTTCCCCCTCATCTTTATCATTTTAAGAAAAGCTTCCCCTTTACAGACAAAGTCAAGAGTAAGGTTGAGGGAACATTAAAGGGGAGAAATGCTACTTTCTTTTTTTTTTTTTTTTTTAATTTTATGGCTGGGTGCGGTGGCTCATGCTTGTAATCCCAGTACTTTGGGAGGCTGAGATGGCAGGATCACCTGAGGCTAGGAGTTCAAGACCAGCCTGGCCAACATGGTGAAACCTCGTGTCTACTAAAAATACAAAAATTAGCTGGGTGTGGTGGCACATGCCTGTAGTCCCAGCTACTCTGGAGGTTGAGGCAGCAAGACTCCTGTGTCACCGGGGCTGTAGTGCAATGGCGCGATCTCGGCTCACTGCAACCTCCACATCCCGGGTTCAAGTGATTCTCATGCCTAAGCCCCCTGAGTAGCTGAGATTACAGGTGCCCGCCACCATGCCCAGCTAATTTTTTGTATATTTAGTACAGACAGGGTTTCACCATCTTGGCTAGGCTGGTCTTAAACTCCTGACCCTGTGATCCATCCACCTTGGCCTCCCAAAGTGGTGGGATTACAGGCGTGAGTCACTATGCCCAGCCAAAAAATTTTTATTCCAAGTGTTTGACCTTAGGATTTTCTGGGCTTTTTTGGTCTGCTAGTGTATCTAGGTCAGGCATTTCAGATGTGGTTTTGTCATACACCATGGGCCATGTCCAGCCATCCATTGGCCCACACCTCTGCTCCTGGCCTGCTGAATATACTCACATCTATACACAAAGTACCTACATGGCATTCATCCTTCTCTTGTCACCTCTCCAGCAAAATGTTCCAGCAAAAGGCAGCAAGACCCTGTGAGCACCTCCCCACCACATACTTCCTTGGAATACAGTATCCTGACTCAGAGACAGACATGGTGCACAGTAAATTATATTCAGCCACCCAGTAGGCTTTTGGCCACTGTAGCTCTCTGAAAAGACAGAATTTGTAGCAAAAGGTAATGAAGAGGGTATGTTTCCTCCTCATTTATAGAAGCTAAATCTGTTTTTCTTGAAGGTTGAGGTTGTAACCATGGTATCTGCAGCAATCCTGCCATCTCAGTAGACAACATGCTTTTCTGAAAATGCATTCCACAGACCACGAGAGATGCAAGGTGGTCTCTAATAGAAGGGACTGGTGATCAAGTAAGTATAGATACTCTGCATACCATAGTGCTCTGCATGAGATAGTCAATGTATAAGAGCCGAGTAAAGCCTCAGATTTTTCTGCAAGGGAAAAAAATCACTTAATTTTGCATAACTCTATACTTCTTCAATTTATATCACGGAACTCTTGACATTTATTTCTCTTACAACCAGTGTTCTATGAATGGCCTTTGGGAAACATGATTGTGAACTCTTAGATTTGTGAGAAAATCTAATTAACTTTATCTCAGACCTTGAAATGTGAGGGAGGGCTAATTGGTGTTGCATTTTCTTATCAAGCTGTCTCACAGTGACTCTGCACCACATTAAGTGGAAGTGTGAGCATGTTCCTAAACAGCAGGGCAGAAAGCTTCACCAAAGCCTCCTGCTCATGATGAAGGAATATCATGTTCTTAACATTAGAATTGCAGATATTTTTCACATAAGTGCATTTCAATCATATAACTTTATATTTAAGGAAACATCCTTCAGATGAACTGCATAATATTTTACATATTCAATCATGGAATTAATCATGTTCTCTCCTTGCTTTATTTTAAAGAGGAAAAAAGTGTCAGAAAGTAAAGGCAGTTTTTGTTTCTTTGTTTTTTGAGATGGAGGTTCACTCTTGTCGCCCAGGCTGGAGTGCAGTGGCACAATCTCAACCTCAGTTCACTGTAACTTCCACCTCCCGGGTCTAAGCGCTTCTCCTGCCTCACCCTCCCAAGTAGCTGGGATTACAGGTGCCCACCACCATGCCTGGCATATTTTTGTATTTTTACTGGAGATGGGGTTTCATCATTTTGACCAGGCTGGCCTCGAACTCCTGACCTCAGGTATCTGTCCGCCTTGGCATCCCAAAATGCTGGAATTACAGGCATGAGTCACCAAGTACAGCCAAGGCATTTGTTTTGAAAACAAATATAAAATCAAGTTTCCTCAGGAAGGAGATGATGGAGAGGAGTTTTGAGGTATCATTAGAATAGAAAAAGATGAAGTGGGAAAAGGCATTCTGAAAGGGAAGCCTGGGATGTAGTGTCCTGCTATGGTTGGAGTGGCAACTGAGGCTGGGAAGAGGGCAGATGCCAGACCACAGGAAGCTCTTGGTGCTATTTTAGGAGACTTGAACACTTTCCTATAAGAGGAGGCTTTGACAACGTTATTAGGAGGAAAATGTGACCTGATTTCCATTTTAGAGCCTTCAACCTGGCTGCCTGGTAAGTTGAAAGTTGAGTTGGAAGGAATGCAGATTGGAATCAGGCAGACAGAGTAGGAAGCTACTGCAATAGTCCATGCAAGAAATGGCAATAACCTGAACTGAGGCAGTGGCAGAATGGAACTGGAGAGGAAGGGATGGACAGTAGGTGATATGGTTTGCCTGTGTCTCCACTCAAATCTCACCTTGAATTGTAATAATCTCCAGGTGTCAAGGGTGGGGCCACGTGGAGATAATTGAATCATGGGAGCCATTTCCCCCATACTGTTCTTATGGTAATGAATAAGTGTCATGCGATCTGACAGTTTTATAAATGGGAGTTCCCTTGCATATGCTCTCTCTTGTCTGACACCATGTAAGATGTCCCCTTGCTCTTCCTTTGTCTTCTGCCAGGATTGTGAAGCCTCCCCAGCCATGTGGAACTGTGAGTCCATTAAGCTTCTTTCCTTTGTAAATTACCCAGTCTCGGGTACGTCTTTATTAGCAGCATGAGAACAGACTAATACAGCAGGAGGTATCTGCTTGTCAGAAGGGTTGAAGGAAATATAGGCTAAATTCAGTGAGTGGACGGCTGCTATTGGCTCACTTTCTTCTGTGTGTGTCAGTACAAGAACTCTGCAATGGGATCAGGAAGCCCAGTGTCTCCGGAGCTGCCACTGTTTGCCTTTTAGAACTTGACCATCACCTCCCAGGGTCAGGCTGTGCTTGGTAAAATAAGACAGAGCAGCTAACTCCCAGCCCTGACATTCTGGCAACTCATTCTATGTCTTAATTAAGGCCTCCATAAAATTAGAAATTATTGTATACTTGCCATTTTCTGCCTTATTTATACATTGTTCTGATTCTCTATCACAGTCTAAAAACCTAAAAACATCACCCCCAAAATATGTGGTTTAAAACAATAATTTGGCCAGGCACGGGAGCTTGCGCCTGTAATCCCAGCACTTTGGGAGGCCGAGGAGGGCAGATCACAAGGTCAAGAGATCGAGACCATTCTGAACGATATGGTGAAACCCCATCTCTACTAAAACTACAAAAATTAGCTGGAGTGGTGGCACGCACCTGTAGTCCCAGCTACTCGGGAGGCTGAGGCAGGAGAATTGCTTGAACCTGGGAGGCGCAGGCTGCACTGAGCCGAGATCGTGCCACTGCACTCCAGCCTGGTGACAGAGCAAGACTCTGTCTTAAAAAAAAAAAAAGATTGACCGGGTGCAGTGGCTCATACCTGTAATCCCAGCACTTTGGGAGGCTGAGGCAGGAGGATCAATTGAACCCAAGCGTTTGAGAGCAGCCTGGGCAACATAGTGAGATTCCATCTCTACAAAATTTTCTTTAAATTAGCCAGGTGTGGTGGTACATGCCTATAGTCCCAGCTACTCAGGAGGCTGAGGCAGAAGAATCCCTTGAGTCCAGGAGGTAGAGGCTGCACTGAGCCATGATCATACCACTGTACTCCATCCTGGGCAACAGTGCAAGACCCTGTCTCTTAAAAAAGAAAGAAAAAAGGAAATTTGGATTAGGGATGCTCAACCCAGTGAGTATAATCCAAAATTTGGTTAAAAATCTGAAACGCTTCTGGTCCTCAACCATTTCAGATAAGGGATAGTCAATCTTTATAAAGACTCAGTTAGTTATTGGGTATCTGGGGAAACATGCATATCAGGTTCCCAAAAGATTATTGGTTTAGGCGCACATTTTAATAGCTTGGAAATCCAGAATACTCTTCTGGTGACGAGCTCAGACATAGTCATGAGGACCTCACTTAACATGGCTCCCTATTTTCCAGATAAGTGTGGATTCCTGGTTCATTCGTGTTCGGCTTGGCAGTGATCTGATTCGTGTCAGTGCCCACAATGCTACCACAGGTAAATTGTCATTTGATAAGGCTGCTATTTGAGATGAAATTTTGCTTTCACATTTAATAAGCCAAATTTGAAAACCTAGATGGTATTTGTCGAAAGGAATATAAAAATTTTATTCAAAGTGATGGTAAAATAGGTGTCTTCAGAAATCTTGGAATTGTATTGAATGCTCAGCATTGTTTTTCATACGTGTAACTGCTTTAAATAAATCAAAGAGATTATATGTTCTTTCCTGAAAAGTAAAATAAACTGTAGACATTTACAATTCTATATATGGTTTCTGAGGAATTAAGTGAAGAATCTTGTGTCTTTCTCCCTTAATCCGTAGTCCTTTAGAGGAGGTAGGAAGGGCCCAGCATTAGATGAAACACAGGGGATGGGTGGGTGCTTGGGGGGATTGGTCTTTGCTTGGTCTCCACATGTTTGAGAGTTTATTAAGGCTTACTGCTTAGTGTCTCACAACTTTTTAGCCTCACATTCTTCATGTGATATTTCCTTGTTTTTTGGTGTTTGTAGTTGCACCTTCTGTAGGAATTACAAGATGAATTAACTCATCAATGGCAGAACCAGTTAAAGAAGAGGCCAAAACTTCAAATCCAACTTCTTCACTAACTTCTCTTTCTGTGGCACCAACATTCAGCCGAAATATAACTCTGGGACCCGTCAATTCTTCAGACTCTGACAATGGGACCACAAGAACAGCAAGCACGAACTCTGTAGGCACTACAATTTCAGCAAATGGAACGTGGCTTCCAGATAACCAGTTCGCGGATGCCAGAACAGAACCCTGGGAGGGAAATTCCAGCACCGCAGCAACCACTCCAGAAACCTTCCCTCCTTCGGGTACTGGAAATGATTCTGTTTGTTCTTTTGCTCTTTGAGTTTATTCATCCTTTTATTACCTTGTTCGTGTTTTCTAGCCTTAAAATTTCTTCAGATAAGTAAAACTGCTCAAGTGAAGTAGTAAAACCTAGATGTGGAATTTTTAGGAATATCTGGTTAGCATGAATGAAGAGGAAAGAAGAAAGATTCTGGAGAATATTATTCCACTAGATGGGATTCCGGTTAGATTGAAAGGATTCAATGTGCTTAAAGGTAGAGAAGAAGGCTAGTAAAAGACAAGAGAAAGAGGGGAGCTCGTTGATGATGCAAGAGACTGAAGATGAAAAGATACAGAGACTGAGTAATAAGATTAGGCTTGAAAAAGGAGGGGTCCATGGAGACCATGGAAAGGAGAATGGACATGGATGTCCATGACAATCAGATATGGAGTGGGAGGCCAGTGGCCGGGGTGGCATTAGAAAGAGGGGCTCTGGGAAATGGTTACATTGCAGTGCCAGTTGTTCAGGGCCACAGGTTGAAGCAGTAGTCCCAAAGATAAAATCAGAGACATGAATCTGAGACCAGGGCAGGTAAAACAAATTTCTGACCTCTTTGAACTTTAGGTACCTTATCTATAAAAGAGGATTCAAGAGATCCTCAAAGGGCTTCTGTGAAGAGTAAAGGAAATAATCATTACCTGATTGCGATGTAACCGTCATCCCTTTCCTAGCAAAAATCACTCTTCCCTCTTCTGTGTTCCCCAGCCCCTTGGCTCAGACTTCTTCCCAGTTAGATGGTGAGTGCCGCTAAGTAGAATCACATTTCGCTCATGAGGAACATTTAGTAACTATTTACTCAGCTAATTCTCATTTGTTACTACAGATGACATCTTTTACTCACCTTATAACTCAGACCCTTCACCTGTCTGCTTTATCCCTATATTTTGTACCATAAAGGCAAGACAACGGCTGGGTGCGGTGGCTCATGCCTGTAATCCCAGCACTTTGGGAGACCGAGGTGGATGAATCACGAGGTCAGGAGTTTGAGACCAGCCTGACCAACATGGAGAAATCCCGTCTCTACTAAAAATAAAAAATCAGCTGGGTACGGTGGCACATGCCTGTAATCCCAGCTACTCGGGAGGCTGAGGCAGCAGAATTGCTTGAACCCAGGAGGCAGAGGTTGCAGTGAGCTGAGATTGCGCCATTGCACTCTAGCCTAGGCAACAAGAGCAAAACTCTGTCTCAAAAAAAAAAAAAAGAAAAGACCGTATTTTCAGTTAAGAGCATGGTCTGCAGTGCCACTGAGTTTGAATCCCAGCTCTGCCATAAACCAGGTATGTTGACGGCAAGACAAGCTTACTTAATCTCTCTACCTCAGTTTGTTCTTCTGTGAAACAAGAATGAGTGATAGTAATAGTTCTTACCTCATAGAGGAGATATTAGAATATTGTTAAGATGTCAATTATCCCCAAAATGATCTGTAAATTCAATCCAAATCAAATCCCAGAAGACTAGGTTTTTTGGTCCAAATTGATAAGGGGATTATAGAATTCCTATGGAAATGCAAAATACCTAGAATAGCAAAAACAACATTGGAAAACAAGGACAGGCCGGGAGCTGTGGATCACGCCTGTAATCCCAGAACTTTGGGAGCCTGAGGCAGGTGGATCATCTGAGGTTAGGAGTTCAAGACCAGCCTGACCAACATGGTGAAACCACATCTCTACTAAAAATACAAAAATTAGCTGGGCGTGGTGGCGCATGCCTGTAATCCTGGCTACTCAGGAGGCTGAACCCAGGAGGCGGAGGTTGTAGTGAGCCAAGATTGCACCACTGCACTCCAGCCTGGGTGACAGAGTAAGACTCCATCTCCAAAAAAAAAAAAAAAAAAAAAAGAAAAACAAAAACAAAGACAAAGTAAAGAACTCATATTACTTAACTTCATAAAGCTATAGTAATGAAGACAGTGTCTTATTAGCAAAAAGATAAACAAATAGATTAATGAGAGAAAACAGAAGGCAGAAGCAGACCGAGATATATATGACCAGTGGGCTTTCAACAAAAGAACAAAAGTGATTGCATAAGCAAGGGTTACCTTTTCAACAAATAGTGCTAGAACAATTGGATATGCATATATTAAAAAAATTTAATCCAGGGCCGGGTGCAGTGGCTCAAGCCTGTAATCCCAGCACTTTGGGAGGCCGAGATGGGCAGATCACGAGGTCAGGAGATCGAGACCATCCTGGCTAACATGGTGAAACCCCGTCTCTACTAAAAAAAAAAAAAATACAAAAAACTAGCCAGGCGAGGTGGCAGGTGCCTGTAGTCCCAGCTACTCGAGAGCTGAGGCAGGGGACTGGCGTAAACCTGGGAGGCGGAGCTTGCAGTGAGCTGAGATCCGGCCACTGCACTCCAGCCTGGGTGACAGAGCGAGACTCCGTCTCAAAAAAAAAAAAATTTAATCCAGATCTCACACAATATGTAAATAGCAACTCAAAATGGATCATAGCCATAAATGTAAATCCTAAAACTATAAATCTTCTAGGAGAATACATAGAAGAAAATCTTTGAAACTTTGAGTTAGTCAAAACTTTTTTAGAATAACAAAAGCACAATTTACTTTTAAAAATTGTTAAGTTGGCCAGGCATGGTGGCTTGTGCCTGTTATCCCAGCATTTTGGGAGGCCGAGGCTGGCAGATCACGAGGTCAGGAGATCAAGACTATCCTGGCTAACATGGTGAAACCCCATCTCTACTAAAAATACAGAAAATTAGCTGGGTGTAGTGGCACATGCCTGTAGTCCCAGCTACTTGGGAGGTTGAGAAAAGAGAATCGCTTGAACCTGGGAGGTAGAGGTTGCAGTGAGCCAAGATCGTGCCACTGCATTCCAGCCTGGGTGACAGAGTGAGACTCCGTCTCAAAAAAAAAAAAAAAAAAAATTGTTAAGTTAGACTTCATCAAATTAAAAACTTCTGCTCTTCAAACATGTTAAGAGAATGAAAAGACAAGACACAGCTGGAAGAAAATATTTGCAAATTACATATAGGATAAAGGACTTACTCAGATTTTAAAAAGAACTCTCTCAAAACCCAATGATAAGAATATAAACAAACAATTTTTTAAAAGTCACGAAAGCATTGACCAGACCAATGAAAATATTTAGATGGCAAAAAAAGCTGTGAAAAGATGTTCAATGTTATTACTCATTAGGAATATGCAAATTAAAACCACAGTAAGATACCAGTACATACCATTAAAATGACTAAAATTAAAAGAACTGACTATACCCATTGCTGGTGAGGGTATGGAACAGCTGCAACTCTCCAGCCCTGCTCATGAGAATTAAAAGGGCACAACCACTTTAGAAAATAGTTTGGCAGTTTCTTAATGAGTTACACAAATACCTAACGTAGAACCCAGCCATTTAACTTCTAGGGATCATAGACCTAAATTTCTTGAGATTTACTGAAAAGAAGTGAAAGCATTGTACATAAAAAGAGTTATACGTGAATTTGTAATGACTGAAAACTGGAAACAACCTGTGTTAGTCAAGATTCTCTAAGAGAAATAGAGCCAGTAAGATACACATGTGTGTCTGTGTGTGTGTATTTCTTGTATGTCTCATACATGTCTGATCAGTATAAATAGATAGGTAGGTAGGTAGGTAGATAGATAGATAGATAGATAGAGACAGACAGACAGACAGACAGGCAGGCAGGCATCTTATTGGTTCTACCTTTCTGGAGAACCTTGGCAAATATGTATATGTGTAATTTATTGTGGGAATTGGCTCCTGAGATTATGGAGGCCAAGAAGACCCACAGTCTGCTGCCTGCAAACTGAAAATGCAAGAAAGCCAGTAGTGTAATTTGGGCTGAGTCTGAAAGCCTGAGAACCAGGAAAACTCTCTGAGCACAGGAAAAGATGGACGTCCCAGAGTAAATAGAGAGGTCAAACTGTGCTTCCTCCACCTTTTTGTTCTATTCGGGCCCTCAGTGTATTGGATGGTGCCTGCCCACATTGGTGAGGGTGACCTTCTTTACTCAGTCTACTGATTCAAATGCTGATCTCTTCTGAAAACAACCTCAAAGATATACCCAGAAACACTGTTTTACCAGCTGTCTGGACATCCTAGAGTCCAGTCGAGTTGACACATAAAATTAACCATCACACAGCCCCGTTGTCAGTTAATAGGTAAATAGGTAAGGAAATTGTGGTATATATACACCATAGAATACCACTCAGCCATGGAAAGGCATAACTACTGATATAACACAACATGGATGCAACTCAAATAGTTATGTCACGTGTGTACTCTATGATTTCATTACATAAAATTCTAGAAAATACAATTGATAGCGTCAGACAGCAGTGGTTACTTGGGGGTATGGAGAGGCACAGGGAGGAAGAAGAGCAGGATTACCATGAGAAAGGAGGGCTTTTAGGGGACGATGGATATGTTTATTATCTCGATTGTGGTAATGTCTTCATAAGTTGTAAAAAAAAAAAAAAAGCCAGGATGGTGGATATGCCTATAATCCCAGCACTTTGGGAGACTGAGGCAGGTGGATTGCTTAAGCTCAGGAGTTCATGACCAGCCTGGGCAATGTGGTGAGACCCTGTCTCTATAAAAACAGAAAAAATTAGCCAGGCATGGTGGTGCACTCCTGTTGTCCCAGCTACTTGGGAGGCTGAGGTGGGAGGATTTCTTGAGCCCAGGAGGTGGAGGTTGCAGTGAGCCAAGATCACACCACTGCACTCCAGTCTGGGTGCCACAGCAAGACCCTGTCTCAGAAAAAAAAAAAAAAAAAGAATGCAAGATTTCAATTTATCTCCCTTAAATCTGTATCCCCACAACCAGTACCCCTTCTCAAGAAGCTGCCCGGAGGATAGGGGTCATATGCATAATTCCCTACAGCTGAGCATCCCAGCCAAGAAGGTCTGGTCTATTTCACATGCCTCCACTGACCACTCCAGCTTGGGGTGAGCACTCATTCTGCCCCACTTGTTTTATGCATATTACAATCCAGAATGTTCTTGGGTTCTTCTGGTGCACTGACTCCTTTGTTCATTGTTTATTTAACTTACATTTTGTCAAGCACCTACCATGTTGCACTGTACTAGGCAACTGTGTAGACGGTGCCTGTAGAAATCATTACAGGTTAGAGTGAAAGTGGTGAAAAGTCCAGAAAAAGGAGTGACTGACTCTTCCCAGGAAGGAACACTGAAGGAGAGCCAGGTGGGAGGCTTGAGCTGATTCTTGAAGGATGAATATGGGGTTTTTATGATGTAATTTTTATCTTCAATTAAATTCAAAACAGCACTGTGTCTTATCCTTTTTGATTTCCTCATGTTTGTCACCATTACATGGAATAAATATTGAGTATTTATTTGTTAACTGATTAATACATTCATGTAAATGAACAGAGATGTGGGCTTCTCAGCTCACGAATTCCATTTTCACTGAGCAGTTCTCACAGATGTCATTAAGCATTACAAACTTGTGTTCTGTGACCCACACGGAGATAGTCCAATGCAGATGTGATCACTACATTGCAAAAATTAAAATCATAACATCTTAGGCAATGTGGAGATAACAGCTGCCCTTCTGTTATATAAAAGTGTAAATCTTGCCTCCTTTAAACATTTTCAATTTGGGACAGACAACATTCATTGAATTAGCTGGGCCTCGTGGCATGCACCTGCAGTCCCAGCTACTCGTGAGGCTGAGGTGGAAGAAACACTTGAACCCAGGAGGCAGAGGTTGCAATGAGCTGAGATCGTGCCACTGCACTCCAGCCTGGGTGACAGAGAGAGACTCCATCTCAAATAAATAATAAATAACATTCATTGAAATGTGGCATGGTCATATGCCACAAAGACGTGAAATATTTCAAGCTCATCCTTTAAAATTAAAGACCACAGTGGCCCCTGGAACAGGTCATTATTGTTAAAAATAACTTACGAGTGTCCAACTGCTGTATCCCCACAACCATGCCTCACCTGGCAACACTGTGGGTTGAAAATTACATGCTTATGAGAGTTTCAAGCACCAACTCAATGAAAGAAGCGTTAGCAAACCTGCTAATAAATCTATAAGACAAAAATCGTAAATTCTGCTTCTTTATGTGGGTGTCTGCCTCCCACACCTACTTGCTATTTTTACCTCTGTGTGTTTCATGAACCAAGGGGAAGAGGAAGAAATACAGGGATTGAAGGTCTTTTATGTTCAAATGATAACACCACACCCCTAAGTTACCCCTGGCGATAGGAAGGAAGGAGGTTTCCGGCCTTTGGTGTAAAAACCAGGTTAATACTGGCTAGTTCACTCTTTTAACATGGGGTAGGTGGTGATAAATCATACATAAATTGTTAGCAATATTTTGTCCCAGATGGGCTCTGGAAAGATACACAACAGTAAATCACGTCTGAAATATGAGACTGGCATGGCCCACTTTGATGTCATTCAATGTTTTTAGAATCGATACCAGTTTCATTTTGCAATTGAAGCAGACACACTTCCTCCTTTGGTGTCTTAAGAACTCACTGAATTCAGTGTTGATTAAAATCTATCTTGGTCCTATCTACTTGAATTAGTTCCAAATAGGGGCCTTTTTTCTTGCTATTACCAATGTATGCAAATATATCAAGCACAAAATCGTTCTTCTGATGCCTTCTTCCCACAGATGTTTTGAGTTCTCATTCTTTGCACAAGAGACATACAGGGAGTATGTTGTGGGAAGTCAGGGACCCCAAATGGAGGGACCGGCTGGAGCCATGGCAGAAGAACATAAATTGTGAAGATTTCATGGACATTTATTAGTTCCTCAAATTAATACTTTTATAATTTCTTATGCCTGTCTTTATTGCAGTCTCTGAACATAAATTGTGAAGATTTCATGGACATTTATCACTTCCCCAATCAATACTCTTATAATTTCCTATGCCTGTCTTTAGTCTTTTAATCCCATCATATTTGTAAGCTGAGGATGTATGTCGCCTCAGGATCCTGTGATGATTGCGTTATCTGCACAAATTGTTTGTAGAGCATGTGTGTTTGAACAATATGAAATCTGGGCATCCAAAAGAAACAGGATGGCTGTGATTTTCAGTGAACAAGGGAGATAACCACTGGGGCTGACTGCCTGCGGGGCTGGACAGAACAGAGTCCTATTTCTCTTCTTACAAAAGCAAACAGGAGAAATATCCCCGAATTCTTTTTCTCAGCAAGGAACAGCCCTGAGAAAGAGAATGCATTCCCAGGGAGAGGTCTCTAAAATGGCCGCTCTGGGAGTGTCTGTCTTACGTGGTTGCAGATAAGGGATGAAATAAGCCCCGGTTTCCTATAGTGCCCCCAGGCTTATTAGGATTAGGAAATTGCTGCCTAGTAAATTTTAGTGAGACTGGTTATCTGCTCTCAAACCCTGTCTCCTGATAAGATGTTATCAATGATAATGTGTGCCCAATGGGACTTGAAACTTCATTAGCAATTCTGATTTTGCCCTGATCCTGTGATCTCGCTCTGCCCTCATTTGCCTTGTGATATTTTATTGCCCTTGAAGCATGTGACCTCTGTGACCCACACCCTACTCATACACCCCTCCCCTTTTGATATCCATAATAAAAACCTGCTGGTTTTGTGGCTCGGGGGCATCATGGAACCTGCTGACATGTGAAGTCACCCCCGAACACCCAGCTTTAAAATTTCTCTCTTTTGTACTCTTTGCCTTTATTTCTCAGACCAGCTGACACTTAGGAAAAATAGAAAAGAACCTACATTGAAATATTGGTGGCTGGTTCCCCCAATAGGAGTATGATAAAATTGGCAAGATTGTCAAAAGGGCAGGACAGGTGCACTTCCCAGATGGAGCTGTTGTGAATGTCAGTTGGGAAAAACAACTCCGAAGTGCTTCCCAGCACCTGTGCCTGGTTGCTGAGAAGGGATTCGTTCTCAGGCCCTCTGAATCTGCTAGCAGAATCTCTTTCCCACGTGATTTCCCAGCCTGATCCAGAGGCGAGTTGGCTCAGAATGAAGTCCATACACTTCAGAAAAGATCTCCACATAGGCCAGGCACAGTGGCTCACACCTGTAATTTCAGCACTTTTGGAGGCCGAGGCAGGCGGATCACAAGGTCAGCAGTTCAAGACAAACCTGGCCAACATGGTGAAACCCCGTCTCTCCTAAAAATACAAAAATTAGCCAGGCATGATGGCAGGTGTCTGTAATCCCAGCTACTCGGGAGGCTGAGGCAGGAGAATTGCTTGAACCCAGCAGGCAGAGGTTGCAGTGAGCCAAGATCGTGCCATTGCACCTCAGCCTGGGCAACAGAGTGAGACTCCGTCTCAAAGCAAACAAACAAACAAACAAACAAACAAACAAACAAACCAAAAAGGAAAAAAGAAAAAGGAAAGATC
Organism: Theropithecus gelada; assembly: GCF_003255815.1. Lineage (NCBI taxonomy): Eukaryota > Metazoa > Chordata > Mammalia > Primates > Cercopithecidae > Theropithecus > Theropithecus gelada. Next base: position 57,313,074 of record NC_037670.1, on the reverse strand, counting down.
TCCACATTGACATCCATGTTTCTGTAATCATTTTTAAAATCCAAAGTTGCAAGCAACGAGGTGCATCTTGTTTATGTAGGATGTGGGTGTGTTTATGCAGTTCTCTGTTAAACCCACACTTACCAGCCTGGCTAACTGCCCAGGCATAGCCTCATGGAAAATTTCCACAGGAAGTGGGCAGGGGCTAAAGCAGTAGGGTAGGGATACTGAGAGATTCATGTGGCTCCAGATGAGATGACACAGATGTCAGAAAACGTAATCAAACCTTGGAGTTTGGGAGACACTGGGATCTGCAGAAGGTGAGGAAAGTAGGTTTTTATTTCAATACTTGTAAAAATAACAAGAGTATAGTGCAAAAGAAGTGTTTTCCTAAAACAAACTCAGGCAACATTTATTGAGTTAGAAACTCAGCTAGAAACTCAGCTAGAAACTGAGCAAGTTTCTGGGATCACAAAGATGTTTTTGTATGTGCAGAAGTTAGGCAGACACAAAACTACTCCGGAAGCATTGATGGAGACACCTGTGCATAACGCAGGTATCTATATCAGCTAGGATGCATCTGGCCAGAGATAACAGAAAATCTAATTCAAACAGGCCTACATGATTGAAGGGATCTACTAGCTCCCAGACTTGAAAAGTCTAGAAGCCAGAGTATCTTAAGGCCTGCTCCAGAAACACAACCACATAACCAAGGCCAGAATTTCTCCCCAGTTCTCAGAGCTGCTTTCCCAGTGCTGGCTTCATCCCGAGGGTGGCTCCTCTCACCAGCTGAAGACTGCTGCCACCAGATTCCAGGTGACAGGCTTTGTCCACATCAGAAGGAAAGAAAGAGTACTTCGGTCCCACCATTGTAATAAACATCCTGAGAAGAGTGCTCATGGAGCCAGGTGGCTCATAGGAGCCCCCAGGAAGCAATCACTGTGATCAGCACATGGAATGTATTATTCAAATTAACCTCCAGGTCACATGCCAACCAGAAGAGTAGGAAAATAGTTCAATTTATCAACAAACATGTTTGGGATGCTGGGTGCAAAGGATGCCGAGATACCTGACTCCGCCTGAGCAGGCGATGCTGTAGATGATGAAAGAGGAAGGTTGGGGAAGACTTCACAGAAAAGGAGATGTCAGCTGGGTGTGGTAGTTTACGCCTGTAATCTCAGCACTTTGGGAGGCCAAGGCAAGTAGATCACCTGAGGTCAGGGGTTCAAGACAAGCCTGACCAATATGGTAAAACTCCATCCCTAACAAATAAAAATACAAAAATTAGGCTATGGTGGTCCATGCCTCTAATCCCAGCTACTCAGGAGGCTGAGGCAGGAGAATGACTTGAACCCAGGAGGTGGAGTTTGCAGTGAGCCAAGATCACACCACCGCACTCCAGCCTGAGTGACAGAGGGAGAACCTGTCTCAAAAAAAGAAAAGAAAAAAGAGGAGATGTCAGCTGAGACCAGAATGTGAAGAACCCTCAATGCCATGCTAAGAAACTTGAGCCTTCATCTATCTAAAAAGAAATAAGTTGTTAAAGCAAATCCATGGCATAAACCAGATGGGCTGACTTACGCTACCAATAAAGCATCATTTTCAACAAGTTAAAGCATGACTCTCATACAACTATAGGATGAGTACATACTAAATTTTATTTGTCAGTTGGGAGAAGCAACTCCAAAGTGCTTCCCAGCACCTGTGCTAATTAATGAGGCATCCAGTAAGAATTTAAAGCTGGTTTTAAGAACATCTGAGGAACCCAGGAATTTGAGACCAACCTAGGCAACATGGCGAGATCCTGTCCCTATAAAAAACACAAAAATTAGCCAGGTTTGATAGTGTGCACCTGTAGTTCCAGTTACTTGGGAGGCTGAGGTGAGAGGATCATTTGAGCCCGGGGAGTGGAGGTTGCAGTGAGCTGAGATTGTGCCACTGCACTCCAGCCTAGGTGACAGAGTGACCCTGTCTCGAAAAAAAAACAGGAGGCTGGGCACAGCTGCTCATGCCTGTAATCCCAACACTTGGGGGAGACAGAATGGGAGGATTACCTGAGGCCAAGAGGCTTGATTACAGGAGGTTTGATTACTTGAGACTGCAGTGAGCTATGATCACACCACTGCATTCCAACCCGCATGACGGTGAGACCTTGTCTCTAAAGAAAAAAAAAGAAAGAAAGAAAAAGAAAAAATGAAACAATAAAGAAAACTTAGAAGAATTCAGAATAACATTACTTGATCAGATATACAAGTAGCTAGTTGTGTTTCAAAGAGATGGAAGCCTAATGTTGGGGGTTATCTACCTGAGAGAAATAATTTGTATTTCCACCGGACACAGATCTACAAGTTAATACTTCCCTGCATAGAGTCTGAGTCTTTAATTAATACTACCAAGCAAAGTAAAATAATAGTACAACCTTCTATCCCTGGAGAATGAAATAATATTTAGATAGGCTTGCTGACAATGCTTAAGTATGGCCTTAAAAAGACAGTCATTCTTTCGGCTTTATTACTAAGTTTTGGATAATTTTTCCTAACACCAGAGCAATCTAAGAGGGTTTTGTTTTAAAGTGGACTTAAGCATGATAGTACTTGCAAATCAGTGAATACCACTAATTGTAGTCATTTTAATATTGTCATTAAGAGAGGATAGGGCACGGTGTGGGAGGCGGAGGCAGGCGGATCACGAGGTCAGGAGATGGAGACCATCCTGGCTAACATGGTGAAACCCCGTCTCTACTAAAAATGCAAAAAATTAGCCGGGCGTGGTGGTGGGCGCCTGTACTCCCAGCTACTCAGCAGACTGAGGCAAGAGAATGGCGTGAACCCAGGAGGCGGAACTTGCAGTGAGCAGAGATCGTGCTACTGCACTCCAGTCTGGGTGACAGAGCAAGATTCTGTCTCAAAAAATAAATAAATAAAAATCTGTCAAGAGCCAGAGTTGCCACCTGCTGGTTCCAGAGGATTACGGAGAAAATATGTATACAACACTGAGCATCTCAGAGGAAGGCTCTGAATAAACATAAACACTTGTTAAAGCTGCAGCCCTCTTCTACGTAATTTACATTTTATCACTCTGCCCTCACCCCGAGCCCACAACACACTTGCCCCCACCTCCCAGCAGCACCATTTAAGGGTGAGAGGTTAACAAGAAAGGGTAATTGATGTAAGGCAAGACTAAGTAGACTGCTTTGAGGATTTGTGCTTTGTTTCCTAAAGCTTCCGAACTCATCTGCTCTTTAAGGAACCTGGAGTTTTTTTCAAAAAGAGAGACACCTAATTGCGTAAGTCAACTTTGTAATTGTGTGGCTTTATTTAATAATTTAAATAATTTAAGAATATTTTCTTTTTTCAAAAAATGAATCATAACTTACATACTTTGTTTCACCTATTAATATTACTGTTATGAGCATTACTGTTGTGAGCAGCTGTGTTGATATAGCATGAGTATTTGAAAATAAGAAGTGTTTCTGTGTTTAAAGATACCCGTAAGGAGACTTNCTCCCCCATTCTCATCAGGATGTTTCTAAAATCTTTAACAACCACAATAGAAGAGGATAAATGAGAACGCTGGTGCCTAACTTCTTTGCTGTCATTCTGGCCTCTTTATGACTCCTTATTCTAGAAAATATGGGATTCATTTTCTTCTTCCATGTCATAAGTTCTTTTACCATGGGGCAGCAAGCCTCCTTGGAGAGACGTCATAATGGATGAGTGATTTTTGTTTCATTATAGAAGAAACTCTGACTCTTTCTGATATCACTTAATATCTGTGAGTTGTGGGAACAATTTGGAACTAATACTTTCTGAAGTAGAAAATATTACTTTAAAAACACCCAGAATTATTCTGAATACATATACATTATATCTTTAATGGCCACAATAATGATAATATTAGTTTGACTAACTAAGGAAACCACAGCTGGAAGAAGTTAACTATCTATCTGGCTTCTGCTTCAAACATACTATTTTCTCTCTAGTATAATATTTTAGAGAATCATTGAAACAGTTTTTATTGACTTCAGTATATTGACTAAAAGGCCTTAGCATGTTCATTTTGTAGAAATGTATTTGTAGAAATTTGAAGCTGATGTGGTAGCGGTTTCATTTATGGAAAGGTTAGATGGACCAGGAAGGACTTTTCCTCATACTTTAGTGGCAGGATAATTTTCTGAGATATTCATTTGGGTGGTTTTTTCCTCGATGTCATGAGGATTGAGACCAATGTAATTCTGTGTCTCTGTGTTAAACAGTTCTGAGACTAGGCATACTTTCCTGGCTTAAACGATACTGAAAACAAATACAAATAACTTAGCTATTTGCTCTAGGAATTACTGCTTTCAGAATAATATTGTAAACCGACTAAAACAGCTTACCTACCACCCCAAACAGCTTAGTTATAAGACTAATTTCATGACCGTGGCTTTGCTGTGCCAATAAATTTTAGTCTTGAAATACCCATCATAAAATCACACAACTCAGACCCTAAAACACTATGATTAAATGTCTTCTCCTGGCTGTCCACGCCTCATAATCAGTTAAGGTGGTGTTCTCTCTTACTGTATTAAGTTTGATAAACTTAGTTCTGGTGATCTTTGGGGGCAGTCAACAATCCAAAGCTGTTAACATACTAGAAAGGGAACAAAGTGTTTATTTTCTGAGTCTGAGCCCCTTTACTCTGGGAGTTATAGTTGACCTTTATGTTTATGTAGAATAAAACATGTTTCCAAGAACTGGTAGATCCCCTTCCCCAAACCTTGCACACATTTTTCTTTAGGAATGTAAGCTCTCAGTGGTGAGGGAGACAGGAAATGAATTTGGGGAGAGCAATTGGAGGAATCTGGAAGAAAAGTGGAGTGGGCTAGGACTTAAGCTCATTCTTCTGCAGCATCTAATACTGACATGAGATGTTGAGCAATAGGCTCTAGGGCCTTCAGTCTGAGAAAATATCTTTGTACCCTTGGCTGGGAGGGAGCAGAGGCACCCCATTCCTGGGTAATTTTTCGATAGCTATCATAAGGGAAATATCCTGCCCTAATTTTGGAAATTCACTCCAGGGTTGGGGGGAGGGCTGTCCCAGGGCAAAACAGATTTTATTTCCCATGAACATGCAAAGAGGAGATTCACAGCTAGATTGAATTTTCTCTCCACTCCTAATGGAAAGTCCTTTCTCTATGCCAGGACAGAAGAGTCTGTTTCACTTTGCTAGTAAATATTTCCTTGCCTCTGTCTTCCTGTAAGAAACTTGATTCTCCTTAGATGAATCCACTTGGCAAGCATTAGAACTTCTCTCGTCCTCAGTTTCCTCCAAGACTCTGTGGATGAAGAATTAGGAAATAGCTTATGTGGGTGGTTCTGATTTGGCATCTCTCATAGTTTATTGTTCTAATAAACACATATATAAAAGATGTTTAAGAGAATGCAAGTTGTTCATTCAGGTGATTCAGAACAGTGTTATTTTAGTGAATAGAAATTTTCAGCATTCCATGCAATGTATTCTCTTGACATATGTATAAAAGAGATTTCTGAAGCAGGTGCACCCCAGAATTAGGGCTTAGCCTGGGAAGGTTCTTGGCTTTGCTGAGGAAAGCATTCAAGAGCACACTAACAATGAAAAAAAGCCAATGTATTAGAGCAAGAGTGTACAGCAAAGTGACCTCTCGTAGGCAGAGCAGCCTAGAGCAGCAGCCACAGCCACAGCCCCCATGGACTGCTGGCTAGCTATATTGCTTACTGGAAATTTGTGAAGAGAGTAGATTTTGTGTCCTCTTAACCACAAAAAATTGGTAACTATGTGAAATCATGGTTTCTAATCATAGCGTCTAATCTTAATTAGATGCTAATTAAGAGGCGGGTTATTCAGAATGTTTTAGAAAAGGGACGGGGGAGTACACAGAACCATATAGAGTGAGTTCTGGGTTGTTGCCCATGCTAATGAGGGGTGAGGGTAATGAGAGGTCACTTTTGTCACCATGTACCAGTTTTCTCTGTCTTTTCTTTTTCTTTCTTTTTTTTTTTTTTTACTGCATCCTGTTTTAATCAGTAGGGTCATTACCAGTGCTCAGAAAACAAGTCCTGTTGATCTACCTCATTTGTAAGAATATAAGTTGTCCAGTGATTCAGAACAATGATGTTCACTGTTCCTCACTCAATCTTGTAAACACAGTTATGACACATGTATAAAAGATACGTCTAACAGTGTTAGTTGCATACATGATTCAACACAGCTATTTCGGTAAATAGGAGTGTGCACCACTCTCCATCTAATACATTCTAAGACACATGTATAGCACTTATATTTTATTTTTCAAACACATTTTTATTGTATATATTTAAAGTGGACAATATGTTTTGATATACATACGCACAGTGAAATGATTAATGCAGTTAAGTCTATTAACATACCCATGATTTCACATGGTTACCATTTTTTGTAGTTAAGAGCACACATATTCTACTCTCTTAACAAATTTCCAGTAAACAATATTATGAACTGCAGTCCTCATGCTGTATTTTACATCTGTAGATTTATTCATCCTACATAACTGTTACTTTGTATCTTTTAATTTAATCTCCCCATTCCCCTTTCCTCTTTCCTGCCTCTGATAATCACAGCACTACACTCTGCTTCTGTGTATTCAGAATTTTATTTTATTTTTTTTTAGATTCCACATATGAGAGATTATGTAGTGTTTTTCTTTCTGTGCCTAGCTTATTTAACTTAGTATAATGTCCTCTAGGTTTATCCATGTTGTCAAAAATGGCAGGTTCTCCTTTTCTAAGGCTGAATAATATTCAATTTTGTATATAGATATACACACAACCTCCGCAGTTTTTCATCCATTTATTTCTTGACAATTAGATTATTTACCTATCTGAGCTATTATGAATAATTCTGAAATGAACATTGGAGTGCAGATATCTCTACAAGGTGTTGATTTCATTTCCTTTGGGTATATACCCAGAAGAGAGATTTCTGGGTCATACGGTAGTTTAATTTTTTTCAGCAATCTTTGTATTGTTTTCCATAATGGCTGCACCAATTTACATTCTCATTAACAGCGCAAAGAGGTTTTTGTTTCTCTATACCCTTACCAATTTGTTATCTATTGTCTCTTTGATAATAGGCTTTGCATTTGCTTGATTAGTGATGTTGAACACCTTTTCATACACCTGTTGGCTGCTTTTTATGCCTTCTTTTGGGAAATGTTTATTCAGGTACTTTGCCTATTTTTTAATTGGGTTTTTGTGTTTTTTTCTTTTTGCTATTGATTTTCTTAAATATTTTGGATAGTAACCTGTTATCAGATATGTGGTTCACAAATATTTTCTACTAATCTGTAGATTGCCTTGTTGTCCTCATGCTGTATTTTACGTCTGTAGGTTTATTCATCCTCATAACTGTTACTTTATATGTTTTAACTTAATCTCCCCATTTCCCTTTCCCCTTTCCTGCCTCTGATAATCACAGTACTACACTCTGCTTCTGTAGTAGATTCTATAGATTGCCTTTTCATTTTATCGATTGTTTCCTTTGCTTTGTAGAGCTTTTCAGTGTGATGTAGTCCTACTTGTTTGTTCTTGCTTTCATTGCCTGTCCTATCAGAAAAATCATTGCCAAGGCCAATATGTATCAGTTTCTTTCCCATGTTTTCTCTTAGGTGTTTTACAGTTTCAAGTCTTACGTTTAGGTCTTTAATCTGTTTTGAGTTGACTTTTGCTTTTGGTGTAAGGTAAGGGTTCAATTTCATCCTTTTGCAGGTGGATATCCAGTTTTCCCAACACTAGATATGAAAGAGACTAACCTTTCCCTATTGCGTCTTCTTGGTGCCTTTGTCTAAGACACTTCTATGACAGTTGCTTCTCAGATGGGTACTTGTTTACGTGATTCACAACAGTGAATGGAAATGTCCACCACTCATCACTCCATCTAATACACTGTGTTAAGGCCCATGTAAAAACTGTTCTAATAGTACCAGTTGCAACTATAACTGAAAACAGCATTATTTTAGTAAATGGAAGGGTGCACTACTCTTAACTTCATCTAAAAACTCTTAAAACAATGTATAGAAGCTATTTCTAAGAATCTAAGTTGCACAGGTGATTGAGAACAGTGTTATTTCACTCACTGGGTGTGTTCAACACTCTTAACACCATATAATAAAAGATGTTTCTAAAAAGTGCTAGTTGAGTGTATCTTTCAGAACAGTATTATTTCAGTAAATGGAGTGTTTACCCACAATTCTAATATACTCTGTTAAGATCCATGTATGAAATATGTTTGTAAGAGTGATTTTTGCAAGCTTAATTCACAACGGTATTTCAGCAAATGGAAGTGTTCAATATTTTTAATTCAATATTTGTTACATTTAATTCATCTACATGTATTAAAAAGTTTCTTTATATTATTTATTTATTTTTCATAAGAGACCGGATCTCACTATATTGCCCAGCTGGTCTCGAACTCCTGGGCTCAAGTGATCATCCCACATCAGCCTACCAAAGTGTTGGAATTACAGGAGTGAGCCACCATGCCTGGCTGAAGACAGTTTCTAGGAATGGTAGTTGTGCATGTGATTCAAAACAATCTTACTTCAGTGAATGAAAGTTTTCAGTCCTCTTAACTTCACTTAATGCGCTCTGAGAAGATACCTACGAAAGATGTTTTTTAGGATGGAAGTTGAACATGTGATTCAGAACATCATTATTTCAGTGAGCAGAGTTTAGCCCTTCAATGTCCAACACTCTGTTAATGCACATATATAAAAGGTGTTTCTAGGAGTGCTGGTTATTTCCATGATTCAGGCAGGGTTTTTTCCCCTATCATTTCATCATTTTTAACTCCATTTGTATACTTTGTTCAAACATAAATATAATTGATATTCTCAGAATGCAAGTTGCACAGTTGATTCAGAATAGTGTAATTTCAGTGAATGAAGCAGTTCACCACTCGAAACACCATTTATAAAATCTCTGAGGTCACATGTATAAAAGATGTTTCCAAGAGTTCAGGTATGTAACTCAAAAAAGTATTATTTCAGTTAATGGAAGTGTTCTTCATTCTTAACTTCACCTAGTATGTGTATACTCCTTTAAGACAAGTGTGTAAAAATGTTTGTACAATTGACAGTTGTGCTTGCTACCCAAATAAGTATTTCAGTTAATGGAAGCGCTCACCACTTTCATGCCCATGTAACACACTTTCATAGAGAAGATCTTTATAAGAGTGCTAGCTTCATGTGTGCTCCAGTATTATTTCAGTGAAAGTGTTCACTGCTCTACTCCATTTAATACACTGTAGTGAGACACATGTACAAAATATGTTTGTAAAGGAGCTATTTGTGTGGTGTTTCAGAACAGTGTTATTACCACTCTTATATTAATTTTTTTTTTTTTTTTTTTTTTTTTGAGATGGAGTCTCCCTCTGTCGCCCAGGCTGGAGTACAGTGGCGCCATCTCGGCTCACTGCAAGCTCCGCCTCCCGGGTTCACACCATTCTCCTGCCTCAGTCTCCTGAGTAGCTGGGACTACAGGTGTGCACTGCCATGCCCAGCTAATTTTTTATTTTTTATTTTTTTTTATTTTTAGTAGAGACAGAGTTTTACCGTGTTGGCCAGGATGGTCTCCATCTCCTCACCTCGTGATCGGCCTGCCTAGGCCTCCCAGCGTGCTGGGATTACAGGCGTGAGCCACCACGCCCAGCCAACTTCATTTTTTATACCTTGCCAAAACACATGTATACAAGATGTTTCTATAATTGTTAGTTGGATGCATGAATCAGAACAATTTTGAGTGAATGAAAGTGTTCACCACTCTTAACTCCATCTGAAATGCCCCGTTAAGACACATGTATGAAAGATGTTTCTAAGATTGCTAATTTATGCATGATAGATAAAAGTGTCATTTCAGTGAATGGTTTAGTTTGCTGCTCATCTCATTCTAATACATCCTGGCAGACACATGTATAAAGGCATTTCTCAGAGTACTCATTGTGTGCTTGGTTCAGAACAGTATCAATCCAATGAATGAACGTATTCAGCTCTGTTGACTCCATCTAACACACTCTATTAAGAATCATGTATGAAAGCTATTTGTAAGAGTACTACTTGTGTAAATGATTAAGAACAATGCTAATTCAATGGATAGATGTTTTCATCACTCAACTGTATTTAATACACTCTGTGAAGACATGAGCTATTTCTACGAATTCTATTTTATGTATTATTCAGGACAGTGTTATTTTGTGTAAATGGAAGGTCTCTCCACTTTTATGTCATCTAATATACTCTGCTAGGCACATGTGCAAAATACATTTCTAAGACTGCTAGTTGCATGACTGATTCAGAACAGTGTTATTTTAGGGAATGAAATGTCCATCAATTCTGTATAAATGTGCTCTGTTAAGGCATATCCGTAAACTATGTTTCCAAGAATGCAAGTTGCATTAGTGATTCAGCACACTTTGATTTCAATGTATTCACCACTCTTAAATCTTAAAATTTATTATATATGTTAAATCACATATATGAAAAGTACTCTCATGAGTTCTAGTTGCACGTGTGATTCTGAAAGTGTTATTTCAATGAAAGTGTTAACCACTCTTAACTCCATGTAAAATACTTAGTAACACTCATATGTAAAGGACTTTACTAGGAGTGTTGCATGTGTGATTGAGAACAGTGTTGCTTCAGTGAATGGAAATATTTACCATTTTTATATCCTAATACGCTCTTATGACAAATGTATAAAATATATCTCTAAGAGTGTTAGTTGTACACAATTCAGAATATTTTTATTTTATGGAAGTGTTCACTTTTATGTCTATCTAATACTCTTTTATGTCTATCTAATATTCCTTTTTTTTTTTTTTTTTTTTGAGACGGAGTCTCGCTCTGTCACCCAGGCTGTAGTGCAGTGGCGCGATCTCGGCTCACTGCAAGCTCCGCTTCCCAGGTTCACGCCATTCTTCTGCCTCAACCTCCCGAGTAGCTGGGACTACAGGTGCTGGCCACCGCGCCCGGTTAATTTTTTGTATTTTCAGTAGAGACGGGATTTCACCGTGTTAGCCAGGATGGTCTCCATCTCCTGACCTCGTTATCTGCCCGCCTCGCCTCCCAAAGTGCTGGGATTACAGGCGTGAGCCACCGTGCCCAGCCGTCTATCTAATACTCTTTTAAGGTAAGTACACAAAAGATGTTTCTAAGTTTCTAGCTGCGTAGTGATTCAGAACAACACGGTCACTGAAAAGCAGCTCTCAACACTCAAAACGCAATCTACTACATTCCCTACATTCCATTATGACACATGTGTAAACTTTCCTCTAGGAGTGCTGGTTGTGCACGTGATTAAGAACCGTGTAATTTCAGCTTAAAGATGTGTTTGAGGCGCTTAATACTATTGTGGTATGACACATGTACAAAATAAGTTTCTAACACAGGTCCTTGCCTGCATGACTCAAAACAATTTTTTTTAATTGATTGGAAGTGTTCACCATTCTTAAGTTCATTTAATACATTCTCTTAAGACACTTACCAGAAATGTTTCTGAGGGTATGAGTTATATGCTTGATTTACAACAGTTTTATTTCAGTAAATAGAAGTGTTCATCACTCAAACTCCATCTAGTAGACTTAAAACACATATTAAACACGTGTCTAATTTGGTAAGTTGTGCAAGTAATTCATAATGGTGTGAATTCAGGGAAGGGATATGTTAACTACTCTTAACTATTGTAATACATTCTGTTAAGACACATGTATAAAAGATGTTTCTAAGAGGGCTAGAGTGCAGATTATCTAGAAAAGTTTTATTTATTTATTGACTTATTTTTTTCTTTTTAGCATCAGGTTGGTGAAATTTTTTATTTTACTTGACAGATAAATGCTTTATGCTTTTTTCTGTGTGTTTTTTTGGTGGAGTCTCACTCACCCAGGCTGGAGTGTAGTGGCTGGATCTCAGCTCACTGCAAGCTCCGCCTCCCAGGTTCACACCATTCTCCTGCCTCAGCCTCCCGAGTAGCTGGGAGGACAGGTGCCCGCCACCACGCCCAGCCAAATGTTTTTTGTATTTTTACTACAGACAGGGTTTCACTGTGTTAGCCAGGATGGTCTCAATCTCCTGACCTCGTGATCCACGTGCCTTGGCCTCCCGAAGTGCTGGGATTACAGGCGTGAGCCACCGTGCCTGGCCAGATAAATGCTTATTTTAATTAACATATATTTATTTATTTTTAATTGACAGATAAAAATATGTATTTTTAATTGACAGATAAAAATATTTTTAACTGACAATTTTTAATTGACAGATGACATTGTATGTTTTTATCATGTGCAATATTGTTTTGGAGTACATATATATTGTGAAATGGGTATATCTAGATTATTATGATTATGATTATTATTAATTTTTTTTTTTTTTTTTTTTTGAGACAGAGTCTCGCTCTGCCGCCCAGGCTGGAGCGCAGTGGCCTGATCTTGGCTCACTGCAACCTCCGCCTCCTGGATTCAAGCAATTCTTGTGCCTCAGCCTCCTGAGTAGCTGGGTTTACAGACATGCACCACCATGCCCAGCTGATTTTGGTATTTTTATGGAGACAGGTTTCATCATGTTGTCCAGGCTGGTCTCAAACTCCTGACCTCACGTGATTTGCCCACCGCAGCCTCCCAAAGTGCTGGTATTACAGGAGTGCACCCATCCAAATCTAGCTAATTAAATGCATCATCTGACATAGTTATTATTTTTGTGGTAAGAGCATATAACACTAGTTCTGTTTACATTTTTTCAAGAATATAATAATTGACTGGGCAGGACAACTCATGCCTGTAATCCTTGTACTTTGGGAGTCCAAGGCAGGAGATCCCTTGAGGACAGGAGTTCAAGGGCAACGTAGACTCTATCTCTATAAAATAATTTTTAAAAATTATTTGGGCATGGTGGCACATACCTGTAATCCCAGCAACTCGTGAGGCTGAGGCGTGAGGATCACTTGAGCCCAGGAGGCTGAGGCTTCAGTGAGCTGTGATTGAGCCACTGCACTCCAGCCTGGGTGACAGAGTGAGAACCTGTCTCAAAAAAAACAAATGAAAGAATACAGTATATCATCAACTAAACCATAGTCACTTTGCTGTACAGTAGATCTCTTGAAATTTATTCCTTTTATCTAATTGTAATCGTATATCTTTTTACCAGCATCCCCCATTCTCTCTTCCCCGCTAAACACTCCAGCTTCTAGTAACTACCATTCTACTCTCTACTTTTATGAGATCAACTTTTTTAGATTCCACATGTAAGTGATATAATGTGGTATTCGTTTTTCTGTGCCTGGCTTATACCATTTAACATAATGTTCTCTAGGTTTATCCATGTTGTCAAAATGAAAGGGTTTCATTATTTTTTGTAACTAAATGGTATTACATTATGCACATAGACTACATTCTGAACATTTGTTCCTCCATTTATTGACACTTGGTTTGATTCCATATCTTTGCCCTTGTGAACAGTGCTGCAATAAATATGGGAGTACAGGTGTCTCTCTGACATGTCGATTTAATTTCCTTTTGATATAGACCTAGTAGTGGGATGGCTGAATCACATGGTAGTTCCATTTTTAATTAAATAATTTATAATTCACATAAAAATACATATTTATGGAGTATAATGTGACGTTTTAATGCATGTATACATTGTATAATGATCAAATCAGTGTACTTGACTTACCATATCTATCACTTTCAACAATTATCACTTCTTTTTGGTGATAACATTCAAAATAATTCTTTCTTGAAATTTACACTAAATTGTTTTTAGTCATCCTACTGTGAAATAGAACACTGGAACTTATTATTCCTGTCTGACCTTTTGCCAGTTGACTAACCTGTTCTAGTCCTTCCTCCATCCTTCCCAGGATCTAGTAACCACTATTCTACTCTATACTTTTATGAAATCAACTTATTTCTATTCCTCATATAAGTGTGATCATATAGTGTTTGTCTTTTTGTGCCTGGATCGTTTCTTAATGATCTTATCTTAAGATAATGATCTTAACTTAAGATAATGGCCTCCTGTTCCAGCTATGGTGCTACAAAAGATACGATTTCATTCTTTCTTATGACTGAATAGTATACCATTGTACAAATACACCGCATTTTCTTTATTGATTTATCTTGCTTATGAACACTTAGGTTGATTCCATATATTTGCTATTGTGAATAGCGTGATAAACATACAAGTGCAGGTTTTTGATACCTGTACTTGTACACTTAGGTTGGTTGCATATCTTGCCATAAATTTATCGCAACACTATTCACGATAGCAAAGATAAGGAATCAACCTAACTTCTATTGAAAAGATACCTGTACTTGTATTTTTTGAT
>NC_037670.1:57231407-57284901 GCF_003255815.1 Theropithecus gelada | reverse complement strand
CTCATTTGGTCAAGTGTGTAGCTTAACTCCAATTTTGTGGTTGTTGTTGATTTACTGTCAGAATGAGCTGTTCTTTCCTCAGAGTGTTGAGGTACTCTACTATTAATATATTGCAGTTTTCTCTCTGTTTAGATCTACTAATGTTTGCTTTATGTACTCATGTGCTCTTGTTTTGAGTATATATTTATAATTGTTATATTTTATTGCTAGATTGACTCCCTTTTTTAGACAGGGAAAAGAAATTTTTTTAATTACAAACTCAATTCATTTGGTGTATTTCAAAGGTGCAATACTTTTCTTCATTTATCAGTGAGAGAAGTTAGAAATTAACTTCCCCAAAAAATCAGCAAATGGCAAACAAATGTCCTTGAAAGTCACAATCACATATAGTGTGTCCTAGAAAAGAGGAGGGGCAAGACAGGCTTCACCCACTTTCAGGAGTTTCATCCAATACTGGATCTACTCCAGGGTGGGGAGAAAAGGCAACTTTCAAAAAGGAGCATGTTACTAAATGAGGCATTTACTCTACTCCTTCCTAAGAGCACCAGATGAGGAACATGTTTTCTAAACTAGATCTAGGAAGTGGAAGGTGGAATCAATCCATCCTCCTCCCCTTAAGGGCTATCCACTGGTTAATGAATTTTAAAAAACAAGACTAAAAAACAAACCCCACACACAGTCCTTGAAAAAAAGAGGAGAAAAACAAAAAAAGCCAAAACACTAAGATGTCCCAGATTACTCTCCAGAGTGGAACCAGGGAGCAGCTTCAACAATTCCAGTTAGTCTGTATGCCTTACTTTTAAACAAACAAAAAAATATTTTTTCAAGCTACAAAACCAAAACTAGTACTAATCACTTTTCTGACAATACACAATTACTCAAAGTCACCTAGTCCTGGGAGGGGGAAGGGGCCATACCTATGGCCGTGTCTCACGTGAGTGTATGTGGGTAGGTGCAGGGCATTTGCCATTATTGCAAAAATGAACTTTAATTTTTAATCTTTAGTTTGATTTGAACACTGCTTTTAGTATGATGCCAACACCAGCTGGGCAGAAAGGGCTCTGGAGAGATGTTCATAGCAGCACACACCTGCGGCTCTTCTTTGGTTCTGGAGGCTCCAGGGCAGCCAAAATTGCTTTGTCAAACACATTCTTTAGGCCTTTCTGTGTGAGTGCGGAACACTCCACATACCTTACAGCCTTCAGGTCACGGACCAGCTTTTCAGCAGTCTCTGGAGTGACAGGCTTCTGTTTGTTCTTGGAAAGTTTCTCAACAGTAGAGGGGTCATCTCTGAGGCCAATTTGGATCCCAACAAGCAAAAAAGGAGTCTTTGGACAGTGGCGAGTTATCTCAGGCACCCACTTTGCTTTCGCGTTTTCAAATGAAGGTGGAGAGACCACTGAAAAACAGACTAGAAATACATCTGTCTGTGGATAACTCAGTAGCAGTAATCTGTCATAATCCTCTTGCCCTGCAGTATCAAAAAGCCCAAGAGTATATGGGTCTCCACCAATCATAACTGACTGCATAATTGTCAAAAACAGTAGGCACATGTTCCAATGGAAATTTGTTTGTTGTGTAGGATATCAGGAGACTTGTTTTACCAACAGCATCATCGTCCACAACAACACACTTAATTTTCTGTATTGCTGAAATAGTTTTGTATCCACCTTAAATATTTAAAATCTGATGTTGACCTCAGCTTCTCCACTGGGGTGTTCGAAATTGACCCCTTTATCATTATATAGTGACCTCCTTTATCTTTTTACATTTTACTTGTGGTCTATTTTATATGATATAAATATTGCTACACCTGCTCTTTTTTGGTTTCCATTCGCATGGAATTTTTTCTCATCCTGTCATTTTCAGTTTATACGTGTCTTTATTGATGAAATGGGTTCATTGTAGGCAGTGTGTATATTCTTTATTCATTCATCCACTCAATGTCTTTCAATTGAAGAAATCAGTTCATTCTTTTGATAAATAAGTACTGATAAATAAGTACTATTGTCATTTCGTGACTTGTATCTTTGTTGTTTTGTAACTCCTCTCTTT
Organism: Theropithecus gelada; assembly: GCF_003255815.1. Lineage (NCBI taxonomy): Eukaryota > Metazoa > Chordata > Mammalia > Primates > Cercopithecidae > Theropithecus > Theropithecus gelada. The sequence goes on along the minus strand of NC_037670.1, from coordinate 57,282,846 downwards.
CTCACTGTCTCTTCTTTGTGGTTAATTTTCTATGGTACTGTGTTTTAATTTGTTGCTTTTTATTTTCAGTGTATTTATTAGAACATTTTGTTCTGTGATTATGAAGATTACAAAAATATCTTAAAGTGATTACTTTAATCACAAAATAATATAAACAAAGAAAAAAACTAAGAAAGCTCTACACTTCCCCACATTTTGAATTTCATTGTGTCACTTTATGTATCTTTGTATTTCTTCTCTCTTAACAGGTTCTGTAGCTACTTTTGTTTTTGATAGATTTGTTTTTAGTCATCATACTAAAATGATAAGTGGACTTCATACTACAGTTACAATTACAAAATTTTGAGTTTGTCTGTGAGCTTATTATTACCACTGGTTTTTATAACTTTGTATGTTTTTTTTTTGTACATTTATGTTTTTCTCTTTCAGACTGAAGAAGTTCTTTTGGCATTTCTTGTTAGAGGGGTCTGATGGGATGCATTCTCTTAACTTTCGTTTGTCTGAGAAAGACTATCTCCCCTTCATGTTTGAAGGATAGCTTTGCTGGGTACAGTATCCGCAGTTGACAATTTTAGTCTTTCAGTACTTTACATATACTCCCACTCTCTCCTGGGTTGGACAGTTGCCATTTAGAAGTCTGTTGCCAGTCAGATTGGAGCTCCTTTATATTATTCACTCATTTTCCCTTGCTGCTTTTAGTATTTTATTTGTCTTAGATCTTTGAGGGTTTTATTATCCTATGTCCTAGGGTAATCTTATTTGGCTTTACTCTGTCTGGTGATCTCTGACCTTCTTAAACTTATACTTGGAGATTTATATCTTTCTCAAATTTTGGAAACTTTTCTGTTATTATTTCTTTGAACAGACTTTCATTTTTTTCCTCTTTTTCTTTTTTGGGAAGGAGTCTCACTCTATCACCCAGGCTGGAGTGCAGAGGCATGATCTCAGCTCACTGCAACCTCTGACTCCCAGGTTCAAGCAAGTATTTTGCCTCAGCCTCCTAAGTGGCTGGGATTACAGCTGCGCACCACCACACCCGGCTAATTTTTGTAATTTTAGTAGAGACAAGGTTTCACCATGTTGGTCAGGCTGGTCTTGAACTCCTGACCTTCAGTGATCCACCTGTCTCAGCCTCCCAAAATGCTGGGATTACAGGCATGAGCCACTGCACCCTGCCTCTTTGAATAAATTTCTATTCCTTGCTTTTGCTCAGCTTCCTCTTGAATATCAGTAATTCTGAGATTTACTATTTCGATATGATTGTCTATATCTTACAGGCTTTCTTTACTACTTTTCATTCTTTTCTTTTATCTCATCTGACTGTGTATTTTCCATCAGCCTGTCTTTAAGCTCACTGATTTCTTCCTCTGCTTGATTCATCTGCCATTGAGAGCCGCTCATGAATTTTTGTTCAGTCGATATACTTCTTAGTTTTAGGATTTCCATTTGATGTTTTTAAAAAATAATTTCAATCTTTTCCTTAAATTTCTCTGATAAATTTCTGTATTGCTTTTCTGTATTATTTTGTGTATCACTGAGTTTCCTTAAAAATATGATTTTGGGGGCTGGGCGCAGTGGCTCACACCATAATCCCAGCACTTTGGGAGGCTGAGGCGGGCAGATCACGAGGTCAGGAGTTCGAGACCAGCCTTGCTAAAATGGTGAAACCCCGTCTCTACTAAAAAAATACAAAAGTTCGCTGGGTGTGGTGGCGGGTGCCTGTAATCCCAGGTACTCGGGAGGCTGAGGGAGGAGAATCACTTGAACTCAGGAGGCAGAGGTTGCAGTGAGCCGAGATCATGCTATTGCACTCTAGCCTGGGTGACAAGAGCAAGACTCCATCTCAAAAAAAAAATAATAATAATATTTTGGGTTCTTGACCAGAGAGCCTAACTATCACTGTTTAGTTAGTGTTGGCCAGTGGCTTCTTGCTTTGTCCACTCGGGAAGATTATGATTTTTTTGTCTGCTGTTTTCTCTTATGAATGTACATTTATGTGTCTGCATTAAAGGATTAGTTATTTATTCAAATCGTCTCTATCTGGCTTGTTTTATTTTGTATTGGGTGTGTTTGTTAGAAATTGTTTGCAATTTACCTTGAATATCCTTTTTGCTATGTCACTACCTCCTTTTTGGCACTAGATGGCACCTTAATCCCAGGTTTGCCTCAGCTCTAGCAACCATTCAGAGCACTTGTGCCAGATGAGGGAGGTCCTAAAGGGACTACCAGGGAAGCTTGGCAAGGCTAGCTGGGGATTTGTGATCTGAGAACCTATGAAACACAGCTCCTACAGCATGGTGTCACTGAATAGCCACTGTGATTTGGCATCTCCTTTGGCTAAATAGCTACATTTCCCAGGCTGGGGATACCTGTTACCTAATCTCTTTGTTTCTGGGTGTCCTCAGGAGTTTTTCCTCCCTTAAGGCACTGGCTATACTTCTTGTGGGTGTCTTCTGTCTGGAATCCCAAGATGGCGGGAAAGCTGGTTGTCGTCCTGAATCTTCTTTTTCTTCACCTTTTTTTTTTTTTTTTGGTCTAGTAAGCTTTAATAGGTGAAAAATTTTCTGCACACTTGGTGTCCGGCAGATGTGTGCTAGGATGTCAGGAATATAAAAGTCTTACTCCTCTATATCTGCATGGATTTTTTCACTTCTCCATTACTTCAGTAACTATCTTATTTGCATATTTGAGTTCTGTGATATTGCTGATGATAATCTTGGTGCTTTGAATTTGTTTAAGGTTTTCTGTCAGTCAGGAAGTGGAAACCAGCTTGCTTCTACTCAGCCTTTTTGGTGATGTCACTGTCCTTATGAATTTTGAAAGCTTTACTGTGAAGGATGTTATATAAGTAACATGTAGTAAGGTATTTGTAGATACATACTTAAAATATATTTCTTTTTATTTTTAACTGAGATGGAGTCTCGCTCTGTCACCCAGGCTGGAGTGCAGTGGCGTGATCTCGGCTCACTGCAAACTCCACCTCCCGGGTTCATGCCATTCTCCTGCCTCAGCCTCCCAAGTAGCTGGGACTACAGGTGCCCGCCACCATGCCTGGCTAATTTTTTTGTATTTTTTAGTAGAGACGGGGTTTCACCATGTTAGCGAGGATGGTCTCGATCTCCTGATCTCATGATCCACCTGCCTCGGCCTCCCAAAGTGCTGGGATTACAAGCGTGAGCCACCGCACCCAGCCCTTAAAAGATATTTCTAAGATGTTGTTGATAAAATGAATTTGTAAATGTATTAATTTAGTGATTTCAAGTGTTTACCCAATTGCAAATATATAATAAAATGTTTAAATATGTTTCTTTAAAGAAGTTCCTTACTATATATCTTAAAATCTTTGTTGTGAAGAGTGTTCTTTTAGTAAGGGGATATGTAGTGTGAGGTTGTAGACACTTATATTAAAGATAATTCTAATAATGCTATTTATTAGATGAGTTGGTAACTATGTTAACTCATTGAATGTAAGTGCTTACCACATGATAAAGCATGCAATAATATGTTTAAACATGTTTTAAAAGATGCTTTTGTTATTCATTTTAAGAGCTTTGTAATGAAGAGTGTTATTTCAGTGAGTGGATGTAATACTATGCAGGGAATAGTTAGTAGACACACGCCTAAAAGATGATCTAAGAATGTCATTGATAAAATGAGTTGGTGACTATGTTAATTCAGTGAATGCAAGCAAGTATTACCAAACTGGAATGTATGTAATAAAGTGTTTAAACATGGTTCTTTAAAGATTTTTCTTACCACACATTTTATTTTATTTATATATATACATATATATATATATATATATTTTTTTTTTTTTCTTTTTTTGAGATGGAGTCTCATTCCGCCACCCAGGCAGGAGTGCAATGGTGCAATCTTGGCTCACTGCAACTTCCTCTGCCCCCCAGGTTCAAGTGATTCTCCTGCCTCAGCCTCCTGAGTAGCTGGGACTACAGGTAGGTGCCATCAGGCCCAGTTAATCTTCTTTGTACTTTTAGTAGAGACGGGGTTTCACCATATTGGCCAGGCTAGTCTTGAACTCGTGACCTCAGGTGATCTTCCCACCTCAGCCTCCTGAAGTGCTGGGATTACAGGTGTGAGCCACGGTGCCCGGCCTCTTTCCATGCATTTTAAAAGCTTTGTTCTGAAAATTGTTACATCAGTGAGTGAATGTGGCTCACTGTAACATGTTTATAAGCATATGCTTAAAAGATGATTCTAAAAATGTTACTGATTAGTTGATAATGGTGTTAATTCAATGAATGTATTAATTAAATGCAAGTGTTTACCAAATTATAAAGTATGTAACGAAGTCCTTAAACATGCTTATTTATAGATTTTTAAAATTATGCATTTAAAAATCTTTCTTGTGAAGAGTGTTATATTAGAGAGTACATCTAATATTTCACTACATACACCTACTCACTAGGTTTGCAGGCACATGTTCAGAAGATAAAACTGATAACGTCACTTAAAATATATGTTGTTAACTGGATTAATTCAGGGAATTTAAGTGTTTAATAAGCTATCATATATGTGTAAAGCGTTTAAGCTTTTTTTTTTTTTTTTTTTGAGACAGAGTCTCACTCTGTCACCCAGGCTGGAGTGCAGTGTGCAATCATGGCTAGCTGCAGCCTCTGCCTCCTGGATTCAAGCAATTCTCCTGCCTCAGCCTCCTATAGATGGGACTATAGGTGACCACCACTACACCCCGCTAATTTTTGTATTTTTAATAGAGATGGGGTTTCACCACGTTGGCCAGGCTGGTCTGAAATTTCTGACCTGAGGTGATCTGCCCCACCTCGGTCTCCCAAAGTGTTAGGATTACAGGTGGGAGCCACCCTACCATGGCCAGCCAAGCATATTTTTTTAAAGATGTTTCTTACCATTGCATTTTGGGTAAGAAACATTCTATGGCAAAAAGCTTTTATTTTAATGAGTGGATCTAACGTATGTAATGTATGTAGTGAGGTGTTTATATGTTGAAAGATAAATCTAAGAATGCTACTTAAAAGATGTGTTGTTTTACTGTATTCAGTAAATTTACTGTATTCAGTAAATTTAAGTGTTTACCAAGCTGTATAGTATGTAATAATGTGTTTCAATATGCTTCTTTAAAGATATTTGTTACCAGAGAGGGTGATGTCAACAATTTGTTAGAATAGAAACTATCTCACTCTACTTGCTTCCATAAAAATTCAACTAACAATTTTCCACAGATTAGAATACCTTTGTAAATATCCCAGAACTTGGAAGTGAATCTGAGACGTCTTCTCGAACTACAGACCAAGAGCCACACATAAGTGTACGAGGAATGATTTCACTTCGACCAAGTTGCTCCTCTCCCCAAACTACACAGTGATATACACAGTGTTTTCCAGTAACCATGTTATATTTTCAGAGGGAGAAAAAAATTGGAGGTGAATATTTAGCTATCCCATTATTCTGGGACCATTCACAGGAGACACTACCTTGTCTCACCTCATGGGACATATTGGAGGATATTAGAGGAGCTGGTCCTACCCTAGCCTACCTGTTTTTCCAGCCCAGTACCATCTTATCTCACCAATACTCACACTGACCCCAGGGCATCCTGAAGGCTCAGATCTAGCCTTTCTTCCTCTTTGCAGAAAGACCTTTCTCTACCCAGATATACAGGGACATCATTTTATACACTTACCTTAGGTGTTCTAAGGAAAAGCACCTACCCTGATCGACACCTCTGTGAAAGTAAACAACTCTCCCAGTGGAAGGTGACAGAATTCGGGCTGCTCTGATTAAAATTCTCTGGCTTAGTGCTTGCTGTAGGTGTAGCGTCACATAGAAATTGCAGGGAAAGATTACTGTTGCCTTTTTGGTTCCCTTCCCTGCCAGTAGGTGAAAAGCTAGCCCTATGGCCTTTAGTATAACTATAAGCGCAACTGCGTGTGTGTGTGTGTGTGTGTCTGTGTGTGTGTTTGCATTATGTTTATTACATGCATATTTATACAAATATGTATTTATGTATGTATGCATAAATGTATATTTTTGTGTTATTACATATAAGATCTATATTTTATTATTTATAATCTATATGAATTTTTTCTTGCTTGCATGCAAAGGCACCACCACAAACTGGCAGACAGTGCTACAATGTTGTATGTATAAATATTTGTATTTTGATTTCTATTTATTTATATGTTGATGATATATTTGTAAATGTTTCCTATTTCATTTAAAATGTATGCATTTATGTGTATGTATATATTAATTTCCAGCTATGGTTTTACTTGTGCCCTGTATGCTTAAACATTCCAGACTGATCGATTGTGCTACATTGTTTCCTGAGACTACCGATTCCAAAACCCCGAGATCCTGCTGAGGCTTTTTCTGGTCTAAGTGGGAAGATGCGGCTACACATTGGACTTCACGTGTCAGGGCCATCTCTTCCCTTGGCATTTAGAATAAGTTCACTTCTCCTATAGGAGGGAGCAGAGAAAGTTGGCTGACTGTTTCAGGGCAAACGAAGGAACCAAATGTCTATGGAACCTGGTAATATTAGGCAGTCTTCCATTCAAGTCCTATTTGGACACCGTCTCTCTGAGATTTTAAGAACAGAAAAGCTCTCAGAGCCTTCCTGCCACGGTGCTCGCACCTCACTGCTCCAACCTCTGGGGCGCATTCCATCCTTTCAGCCCGCGACTAGCAGAGAAAAAAATTACTTATTTTCTTGCTCCATACACACCTTGTGGCGAGCAAAAAAATTACATTTTAACCATGAGGGAAATTGTGCACATCCAAGCCAGTCACTGTGGCAACCAGATCGGTGCCAAGTTCTGGGAGGTGATCAGTGATGAACATGGCATCGACCCACCAGCACCTACCACAGGGACAGCGACCTGCAGCTGGACCGCATCTCCGTGTACTACAATGAAGCCACAGGTGGCAAATATGTTCCTCGTGCCATCCTGGTGGATCTAGAACCTGGGATCTAGAACCTGTTTACTCAGGTCATTTTGGCCAGATCTTTAGACCAGACAACTTTCTTTTTGATCTGTCTGGGGCAGGCAACAACTGGGCCAAAGGCCACTACACACAGAGAGCCAAACTGGTTTATTGGTTCCTGGATGTGGTATGGAAGGAGGCGGAGAGCTGTGACTGCCTGCAGGGCTTCCAGCTGACCCACTCACTTGGCTGGGACACAGGCTCTGGAATCGGCACTCTCCTTATCAGCAAGATCCAAGAAGAGTATCCTGACTGCTTCATGAACACCTTCAGTGTGGTACCTTCCTACAAGGTATACGACACTGCGGTCGAGCCCTACAATTCTCCATCCATCAGTTGGTAGAGAACACCGATGAGACCTATTGCATTGACAACGAGGCCCTCTAGGATATCTGCTTCCACACTCTGAAGCTGACCACACCAACCGACTGGGATCTGAACTACCTCGTCTCAGCCACCATGAGAGGTGTCACCGCCTGCCTCCACTTCCCTGGCCAGCTCAGTGCTGACCTCCACAAGTTGGCAGTCAATATGGTTCCCTTCCCATGTCTCGATTTCTTTATGCCTGCCTTTGCCCCTTTCACCAGCCGTGGAAGCCAGTAGTAACAAGCTCTCACAGTGCCCAAACTCACCCAGCAGGTCTTCGATGCCAAAAACATGATGGCTCCCTGTGACCCCCGCCACGGCCGATACCTCACCATGGCTGCTGTCTCCCGTGGTCGGATGTCCATGAAGGAGGTCGATGAGCAGATGCTCAACATGCAGAACAAGAAGAGCAGCTACTTTGTGGAATGGATCCCCAACAACATCAAGACAGCTGTCTGTGACAGCCACCTCATGGCCTCAAGATGGCTCTCACCTTCATCAGTAACAGCACTGGCATCCAGGAGCTCTTCAAGCGCATCTTGGAGCAGTTCACTGCCATGTTCCACCACAAGGCCTTCCTCCACTGGTACACAGGTGAGGGCACGGACGAGATGGAGTTCACTGAGGCTGACAGCAACACGAACGACCTCATCACTGAGTATCAGCAGTACCAGGACGCTACCACAGAAGAGGAGGAGGATTTCAGTAAGGAGGCTGAAGAAGAGGCCTAAGGCAGAGGCCCCCCATCACCCCAGGCTTCTCAGTTCCCCTTAGTTGTCTTACTCAACTGCCCCTTTCCTCTCCCTCAGAATTTGTGTTTGCTGTTTCTATCTTGTGTTTTGTTTTTTTCTCTTCTGGGGGGTCATGAATGGTGCCTGGCACATAGTAGGTGCTCAATAAACACTTGTTTGTTGAAAAAAAAAAAAAGAACAGAAAAGATGCAGAAGTTTTTTGGCTTATATGGCCATACACTTCTCAGAATACCCTTGATGACCTAAAGGTTGGTTGGACACTGACCAGTGCTTCTGAACCAGGGCTGCATGCCTGGCTCAGAAACTCCAGGCCCTCTGTAGCTTTCTGGCTTGTGCATGCGCAGTTCTTATCTGCCATGACGGACTCATCTCACCTACTCTAGTTTGAGCAGAGGCATCACTCATTCACCTGGGGTGGCAGGGCCCAACAGTCTGCCTCTAACCTAGTTTTCTTTTTCTAACAGCTACTTTAGCATCCAGAAGTGTTTGTCAAGCCAGACATCTGTATTTCTTGCTTCTGAAACTTGTGGAGGAGGCCTCAGACACCTGGCTTTTCGGGTGTCTCTGATTCAGAGATTCTTTAGTACTGCCCTGTAGGGTTCTCTAGAATCAGCTGGAAACAGCCAGAATAGAATTACTCAAGCCTTTGGCTTCTGGGGCCATTTTCCTGGTTCTGAAAAGCTTCCAGTGTCTCACATTTCAGTTCAACCCTGGCCTGGTGTTGCTCTGGCCTGATATCATCTTATCCCAGCACATCCTCGGGTCCCGATCTAGCCTTTCCAACTCTCTGTGAAAAGCTTTTCCTTCACAGAGTGAAGTGTCATACTGGGACACCATTGGAGGCACCCACCTCAGATGTTCCAAAGAAGGGCACCTATCCTGATCAAGAGGTTGTCTAGAAGCGGACAGTTTTCCCACTGTTGGGTGATGCTGCTTGGGCTGGATCTGGTTTGTCTCTGGCCTGGTGTGTGCCATTAGTGTAGGGTCACATGAAACCTGCATGGAAAGACTTCTGTGTCTTTCTGGCTTCTTTTATTGCCAATAGGTGATGAGACAACCTTATGGCATCTAGTTTAGATGTAAGTGCATCTGTGTGCGTTTCAGTGTGCCTGTGTATTTCTCTGCACTATATGTATCTTATACATATATTTTATATACACATATACGTTTATTATGTATATATCTGTCATTATAGGTAATAGCTATGTTTATTTTTAAATATATATTTATGAAAAAATATGTTTTTATTTCTCTTGTATGGAGAAATACCACCACCAACCGGCAGACCACTCTATAACACTGTATATATAAATACCTCTATTTTAATTTTATTCATTTATGTGTTGTGTATATTCACATATGGTACCTATTTCTTCATACACAAAAGTATATGCATTTATGCATGTGTATATATATTTGTTTGCCGTTTTATCTTTGCTTGTGTGTCATGTATGGGTGAAACACTTTAGACTGACCAATTATGCTATACCGTTTCTTGAGATCAGTGACTTCAAAACACTGAGATCTCACTGAGTGTTGTTTTCTCAGTCGTGTAAAAGATGTAGCTGTTTATTTGACTTCAGATGTGAAGGCCATTTCATCCTTTGCCATTTGAGAGAAATCCTCCTCCTGCCCTAGGAGAGCAAAGAGAGAACTGACTGGCTGTTTCACGTCAAATAAGAAAGCCAAAAGCCTATGGGACGTGGTAGTTCTTTTATTTCATGTCCTATTTGGTCACTACCTCTCAGGGCTTCTAAGAACAAGAGAGATGGGGTATTTTTTGGCTTATGTGGCCATACACTTCTTAGCCTAGCCTTAGGGACCCCACAGCTAGATAGAAAGCTAACATTGCTTTTGGCCCAAGACCACATGCATGGTCTAGGGCCTCAGAGCTTTCCTTAGGTTCCTGAATTACACACAAGCACAACTCATATCGCCATGATGGACCTACTTTACTTCACAAACTGGGCCCTATTTTGGGGACAAGCATGATTCATTCATCTGGTGTGACAGGGTCCAACAGTCTGCCTCCCCTTCACTACTGATGTTTACTCTTTGTCCTTCTCCATCCACTGTACCCACCCCCCACTCCTTAAGGGCAGCTATCAATTTCCAACTGCCCATGCTGAATTTGGAGAGAGCCCCATCTCTCTTCCCCATTGTAAGACTCACATACAGTGATCCCTGTAACTATCAGAATGGCTCTGAATAAAGTCTTCCTTGCCACGTTTTAAAAGGGCCATAGAATCATTTTTTAACACGTGGTAAAATTTATGGGATTTTTGGTCTTTTTTATTTTTTTAAACCACAGGAAAAATGCTGTGAAATTTTTAGAGAGGTCAAAATGATAGAGACAGAAAGAGAAATAGTGGTTGCCAGGGAGTGGGTGGGGGCAAGGAGGAAAGAGTTGGAAGAATGGGGCGTTATTATTCAATGCTTACAATTTTTTGGCTTTACAAGGTGAAAAGAGGAATGCAGATGGTGGTGATGGTGGCATAACATTGTAATTGAAGACAGTGCATTTTATGTGTATTTCACCACAATTTTATAAAATCAAAAATAAATAATTAAAAACATTAGTACACACAATTACATAAACCAAGATACTTCTTGCAGCAATAGGTGTATGACAAAATAATTGGCAACCCTAAACATGTTTGAAAACAGAATAATTGAATATACACAATTTGACAGCCTCTCTATCCCTTCACCACTTATTTTGCCAAAACAACTTGTCATTCCAGAGTGCCTTCTATTGGGTTTGTTCATGTTTGTCTATCTGCCAATTTTTGGTGGTGAAGAGGCACATGAAATCACTCCAGCAGGCTACTGCCATGCGTGAGTGAAATGCATGGTGCATCTATACTAAAGTGGAACAAAAGTACTGGTGCCTTAGAAGTCACATAATTTTCTTAGAATAAATTAAGCTTTCTCATGGAGAAAGGGGGTATATCCGCAAATGACCAAAGCAGAGGTTCTCCTACCATCACCCCTTCCCTGTCCCCCTCTCAGGCCAAAGTCATGAGAGAAAGACCCAGAGGTATGTGAGAAGGTACTTCCAGAACAAGTCTCATCTCTTCCTCACATAACCTTGCCACTGTGACCATTTGCCCAAAATACCAAATTATGCTTCTCTTCTGAAAGATTTTCTGTAGAATGGGGCCTAGCTCACCAAGTAAGAGAAAACTCCTAGCCTAGGCTCCCCAATTGATTTGCTTCAGCAAATCTGTTCAAACGCACCCCATTCTATTGCTTCATTCAAATGCAGAAAACTCTCATCTTGTCAGAGTTGATGACATCTATGGTCTAGGGCTTAAAAACTTCATTTCACAATCCCTCCCATAGGCTGAGGCTTTCACACTGCAGAGAACAGGAGAGGAGTGTGTGTGTAAGAAACTCCATCTGTCTGGGGCAAAATATCACTCCCCTACTTTTCCTAACTCAGGAAACGCCACTACGCCCTTTGAGAACCATTACTGTGGAGGTTAACATCTTACTCTGTGTCCTCCTGAGGTGGCTCAGTGAAAGGGGGATACTAAATTGACCTTTGCGGTGAGTGGAGTGATAGAGACCCAGACCTAGCAGGGTTTAGTTTTGAACCATACACCCTTGGTTTTGGGTTTAACATACTCCCTGCTGCAACACTCTGTTCTAGGTGCATGTTTTTACCATTCATCTTGAGGATTCATGATGTATTCTCACTCTCCCATGCACATCCATGGGTAATCCTCAGCTGCATTTCACTCATGCATGGCAGTTGCCTGCTGGAGTGATTTCATATGCCTCTTCACCACCAAAAATAGGCAGATGGATGAACATGAACAAACCCAGTAGAAGGCACCCTGGAATGACAAGTTGCTTTGGCAAAATAAGTGGTGAAGGGATAGAGAGGCTGTCAAATTGTGACAAATTATGGCAAATTGTGACTCTAGGTTGTGATCCAGGCTTAATTCTTAAGAACCAGAATACAGTGGGAGGGGCCAAGATGGCTGACTAGAAACAGCTGCAGTTGGAGGCTCCCAGGAAGAATGAAAACAGCAAGTGAATCCTGCACCAGCAACTGAGGTATCCAGGCTCTCTCACTGGGACTGACTAGGTAGTCGGCATGGCCCATGGAGAGTGAGAAAAAGCAAGGTGGTGCAACGGCTCACCTGGGAGCCACATGGGGCACGGGGATCTTCCACCCACAGCCAAGGGAGACGGTTAGTGATCATGATACCCTGCCAGGGAAACTACACTTTTTCCACAGATCTGTGTAACCTGTGGACCAGGAGATCCCTCCTGTGAGCCCACATCACTGGGGCCTTGGGTTCCAAACACAGAGCTGTGCAGATTCTCAGAGGCCACTCAGCTGGAGACTGCTAGAAATGACCAAGTGTCCTGGTGAAGGGGTGGCCATTATCACTGCAGCTGCCTGCTACTGAAGATGACTGAGCTCCCTCAGAGGAGGGGTGACAGCCATCACTGCAGCTCCAGTCTGCCATTTTCCCCTGCTGGTGCTGGGAGATGGGGTAGTTTGGACCCAGGAGGAATTCCCCACAATGCAGCACAGCAGCTGTGGCAGATTGTGGCCAGACTGCCTCTTTAGGACAGACTCTGATCCATCCCTCCTTACAGAGTGGGGCCTCCCTGCAGAATTTTAGCAGCTCCAGCCAGGGGTTTAGGGATAGAACTCTGACCTCCTTGGGACTGAGCCTTGTGGGGAGGGGCAGCCATGGTCTCCATGGATCAGCAGATTTCGTATTTCTCCCTGCTGGCTCTGAGGAATCTGGGCAGTACAGATGAGTGGGATCTCCCCAGTGTAGTGCAGCTCTTCCAACAAGGGGCAGCCAGAGTGCTTCCTTAAGCAGGTCCCTGGTCCCATGCCTCTTGACTAGGTGAGACCCCCAGCAGGGGTTGTCAGACACCTTACACAACAGCATTCCCACTGGCATCAGGTAGGTGCACCTCTGGGACAGAGATCCCAGAGGAAGGGGCAGGTAGTTATCTTTGCTGTTCTGCAGCATCCACTAGTGACACCTCCAGGTGTGGGAGGGACCCAGGTGAACAGGGTCTGGAGCGGACCCCCAGCAAACCACAGCAGCCCTATGGAAGAGGGGCCTGACTATTAAAAGAAAAACAAAAACAACAACAACAGCATCAACACAAAAGTCCCCCAAAAAACTCCAACTGAAGGTCAGCAGCCACAAAGATCAAAGCTAGATAAACTCATGAAGATGAAAAAGAATCAACAAAAAAATGTTAAAAACTCAAAAAGCCAGAATGCCTCTTTTCCTCCAAATGATTACACCACCACTCCAACAAGGGCACAGAACTGGGTAGAGGTTGAGATAGATGAATTGACAGAAGTAGGCTTCCGAAAGTGGTTAATAATGAACTTCACTGAGCTAAAAGAGCATATTCTAACCTAATGCAAAAATGCTAAGAAGCACGATAAAACATTACAGAAGCTGCTAACCAGAATAACCAGTTTGGAGAGGAACGTAAACAACCTGATGGAGCTGAAAAACACAACGTGAGAACTTCACAATGCAACACAAGTATCAATAATAGAATAGAATAGACCAAGCAGAGGAAAGAATTTGAGAGCCTGAAGACCATTTTGCTGAAATAGGACAGACAGAGAAGATTAGAGAAAAAAGAATGATAAGGAACAAACAAGACCTCTGAGGACTATGGGATTATGTAAAAGGACCAAACCTACAACTGATTGGGATACCTGAAAGACACAGGGAGAACGGAACCAAGTTGGAAAACATACTTCAGGATATCATCCAGGAGAATTTCCCCAAGCAAGCGAGGCCAACATTTAAATTTAGGAAATCCAGAGAACCCCAGTAAGATACTCCATGAGAAGATCAATCCCAAAACACACAATCATCAGATTCTCCCAGGTTGAAATAAAGAAAAAAATGTTAAGAGCAGCCAGAGAGAAAGGCCAGGTCAACTACAAAGGGGAGCCCATCAGACTAACAGCAGATCTCTCAGCAGAAACCTACAAGCCAGAAGGGATTAGAGGCCGGCCAGGCACAATTGCTCAAGCCTGTAATCCCAGCACTTTGGGAGGCCGAGGTGGGTGGATCATGAGGTCAGGAGATTGAGACCATCCTGGCCAACATGGTGAAACCCTGTCTCTACTAAGATACAAAAAGTTAGCTGGGCGTGGTGGTGAACACCTGTAGTCCCAGCTACTCGGGAGGCTGAGGCAGGAGAATCGCTTGAACCCAGAAGGCAGAGGTTGCAGTGAGCTGAGATCATGCCACTGTACTCCAGCCTGGCAACAGAGCAAGACTCCATCTCAAAAAAAAAAAAAAAAAAAAAAAAGATTGGAGACCAATATTTAACATTCTTAAAGAAAAAAATCTCCAGCCCAGAATTTCATATCTGACCAAACTAAGCTTCAGAAGTGAAGGATAAATAAAATCTTTTTCATACAAGCAAATGCTGAGGGAATTTGTCACCACCAGGTCTGCCTTGCAAGAGCTCCTGAAGGAAGCACTAAATATGGAAAGGAAAAACCAGTAGCAGCCACTGTAAAAACACACTGAAGCACAGGGACCAATGACACTATGAAGCAATAACATTAACAAGTCTGCAAAATTACCAGCTAGCATCATGATGACAGAATCAAATTCACACATAACAATATTAACTTTAAGTGCAAATGGGCTAAATGCCCCAGTTGAAAGACACAGAATGGCAACCTAGATGAAGCGTCAAGACACATTAGTGTGCTGTACACAAGAGATATATCTCATGCAAAGACACACATAGGCTCAAAACAACGAAATGGAGAAAAATTTACAAAGCAAATAAAAAACACCGAAAAGCAGAGGTTGCAATCCTAGTTTCTCATGTAACAGACTTTAAACCAACAAGATCAAAAAAGACAAAGAAGGGCATTACATAATGGTTAAGGGATCAATTCAACAAGAAGAGCTAACTATCTTAAATATATATGTACCCAATACAGGAGAATCCAGATTCATATGAGAGGCCTACAAGGAGACTTAGACTCTCACACAATAATAGTGGGAGACTTTAATACCTCAATGTCAGTATTAGATCATCAAGACAGAAAATTAACAAGAATATTCAAGACTTTAACTTAGCTCTGGAACAAGTGAACCTGATGGATATCTACAGAACTCTCCACCCAAGGGCAACAGAATATACATTCTTCTCGGCACCACTTGGCACTTATTGTGAAATTGATAATATAATTGAAACTAGAACACTCCTTAGCAAATTCAAAAGAGCTGAAATCATAACTTCTCTGAGACTGTAGCACAATCAAATTAGAACTCACATAAGAAACTCACTCAAAACTACACAACTACATATAAATCAAACAACCTGCTCCTGAATGACTCCAGGGGAAATAATGAAATGAAGGCAGAAATCAAGAAGTTCTTTGAAATCAATGAGAACAAAGAGACAGCATACCAGAATCTTTGGGACACAGCTAAAACAGTGTTAAGAGGGAAATTTATAGAACTAAATGCCCACATCAGAAAGGCAGAAAGTTCTCAAATCAACACCCCAGCATCACAATTAAAAGAACTAGAGAACTAAGAGCAAACATACCCCAAAGCTAGTAGAAGACAAGAAATAACCAAGATCAGAGCAGAACTGAAAGAGATAGGGAAACAAAAAATCCTTAAAAAATGTATTGAATCCAGGAGCTGGTGTTTTGAAAAAATTAATAAAACAGACCACTAGCCAGATTAATAAAGAAGAAAAGAGAGAAGAATCAAATAAGTACAATAAAAAAGATAAAGGGGATGTCACCACTGAGCCGAGAAGAAAACAAGCAAAGGTCAGAGAATACTATAAACACATCTATGCAAATCAACTAGAAAATTTAGAAGAAATGGATAAATTCCTAGAGACATACACTATCCCAAGACTAAACCAGAATGAAATAAAACTCCTGAATAGACCAACAGCAAGTTCTGAAACTGAGGTGGAAATAAGGAAATAAGTAGCCTACCAACAAAAAGAAGCTCAGAACCAAACGGATTAACAGCTGAATCCTACTACAGGCACAAAAAAGAGCTGGTACCATTTCTATTGAAACTATTCTAAAAAATTGAAAAGGAGAGACTCCTCCTTAACTCATTCTATGAGGCAGTATCATCCTGATACCAAAACTTGGCAGAGATACAACAAAAAAAGAAAACTTCAGGCAAATATCCCTGATAAACAGCAATGCCAAAATTCTCAATAAAATACTGGCAAACCGAATCCAGCAGCACATCAAAAAGCTTATCCACCACAATCAAGTCAGCTTCATCCCTGGGATGCAAGGCTGGTTCAACATATGCAAATGAATACACATAAACATAATTCATCACATAAACAGAACTAAAGACAAAACCCATATTATTATCTCAATAGGTACAGAAAAGACCTTCAATAAAATTCAACATTTACGTTAAAAACTCTCAATAAACTAGGTATTGATGGAGCATACTTCAAAATAATAAAAGCCATTTATTATAAACCCACAACCAATAGCACACTGAATGGGCAAAAGCTGAAAGCATTCCCCTTGAACACCAGCACAAGGAAAGGATGCCCTCTCTCACCATTCCTATTCAACATAGTATTGGAAGTTCTGGTCAGGGCAGTAGAAAGCAATAAATGCAAAAGAAAGAAAGAAATAGTATTTGAATAGAAAGACAGGAAGTCAAATTGTCTCTGTCTGCAGATGACATAATCCTATATCTAGAAAATGCCATTGTCTCAGTCCAAAAACTTCATAAGCTGAAAAGCAACTTCAGCAAAGTCTCAGGATACAAAATCAATGTGCAAATATCACAAGCATATGCATTCACCAACAATAGAGAAGCAGAGAGTCAGATCATGAATGAACTCCCATTCACAATTTCTACAAAGAGAATAAAATACCTAGGAATACAACTAACAAGGAAGTAGAGGACTTCTTCAAGGAGAACTACAAACCGCTACTCAAGGAAATCAAAGAGGACACAAACAAATGGAAAAATATTTCATGCTTATGGATAGGAAGCATCAATATCCTGAACATGGCCATACTGAGCAAAGTAATTTATAGATTCAATGCTATTCCCATTAAACTACCATTGACATTCTTCACAGAATTGGAAAAAAACACTTTAAAATTCATATGGAACTAAAAAAAGCTAATATAGCCAACACGATCCTAATAAAACAAAAAACAAAAGCAAAACAAAACAAAACAAAAAAAACAAGCTGTAGGCATCATGCTACCTACTTCAAACTATACTACCAAGCTACAGTAATCAAAACAACATGGTACTAGTACAAAAAAGGACACATAGACCAATGAAACAGAATGGAGAACTCAGAAATAAGACTGCACATCTGCAACCCTCTGATCTTCCACAAATCTTCCAAAAACCAGCAACAGGAAAAGGATTCCCTATTTCATAAATTGTGCTGGGAAAACTGGCTAGCCCGATGCAGAAAAACTGGACCCCATTCCTTACACCTTATAGAAAAATTAACTCAAGATGGATTAAAGACTTAAATGTAAAACCCCAAACTATAAAAACCCTAGAAGAAATCTAGGCAAGACCATTCAGGACATAGACATGGATAAAGATTTCATGATGAAAACATCAAAAGCAATTGCAACAAAAACAAAAATTGACAAATGGGATCTAATTGAACTAAAATACTTCTGAACAGGAAAAGAAACTATCATCAATGTGAAGAGACAACCTACAGAATGGGAGAAAACTTTTGCAATCTGTCCATGTGAGACAAAGGTCTAATATCCAGCATCCACAAGGAAACGTAAACAAATTGACAAACAACCTCGTTAAAAAGTGGGCAAAGGAAATGAATGGACATTTTTCAAAAGAAGATATTTATACAGCCAACAAACATATGAAAAAAAGCTCAACATCACTGATCATTAGAAAAACGCAGATCAAAACCACAATGAGATACCATCTCAAGCCAGTCAGAATGGTGAGAATTAAAAAGTCAATAAACAACAGATGCTGGTGAGGCTGTGGAGAAATAGGAACACTTTTACACTGTTGGTGGGAATGTAAATTGGTTCAACCATTATGAAAGACAGTGTGGCAATTCCTCAAAGACCCAGAACCAGAAATATCATTTGACCCAACAATCCCACTACTGGGTATATTCCCAAAGGAATATAAATCATTCTATTATAAAGATACATGCACGTGTATGTTCACTGCAGCACTATTCACAATTGCAATGACACAGAATCAACCTAAGTGCCCACCAATGATTAACTGGTTAAGAAAATGTACATATACACCATGGAATACTATGCAGCCATTATAAGGAGTGAGATCATGTCCTCTGCAGGGACATGGATAGAGCTGGAAGTCATTATTCTCAGCAAACTAACACAGGAACAGATAACCAAATACCACATGTTCTCACTTATAAGTGGGAGCTGAACAATAAGAATACATGGACACAGGGAGGAGAATACTATACACTGGGACCTATCAGGGGAGCAGGCGGAGGGAGAGCATCAAAATTAATACCTAATTCATGTGGAGCTTAATACCTAGGTAATAAGCTGGTAAGTGTAGCAAACCAACCATGGCACACGTTTACCTACATAACAAACCTGCATGTCCTGCACACATATCCTGAAATTTAAAATAAAATGAAATTTTTAAAAAGACAGGGAAAAATCAGAATGTAACAGTGAATGTGACAACACTGTGAATGTGCTTAATGCCATAAAGTTGTACTGTAAAAAATGCTTCTGAAGATGGCCAAATAGGAAGACATCTCCCAACAGGGGTCGACAGACACCTCATACAGGAAAGCTCTAGCTGGCATCTGGTGGGTGCTCCTCTGGGATGAAGTTTCCAGAGGAAGCAACAGGTAGCAACCTTTGCTGTTCTGCAGCTTCCACTGGTGATACCCAGGCAAACAGGGTCTGGAGTGGACCTCCAGCAAACTCCAGCAGACCTGCAGCAGAGGGGCCTGACTGTTAGAAGGAAAACCAACAAACAGAAAGAAATAGCATCAACATCAACAAAAAGAACATCTACACAAAAACCCCATTCAAAGGTCACCAACATCAAAGACCAAAGGTAGACAAATCCATGAAGATGAGAAAAACCAGTGCAAAAAGGCTGAAAATTCCAAAAACTAGAACACCTCTTCTCCTCCAAAGGATCACAACTCCTGACCAGCAAGGGAACAAAACCAGACGGAGAACGAGTTTGACGAATTGACAGAAGTAGGCTTCACAAGGTGGGTAATAACACACTCCTTTGAGCTGAAGAAGCATGTTCTAACCTAATGCAAGGAAGCTAAAAACCTTGGAAAAAGGTTAGAGAAATTGCTAACTAGAATAACCAGTTTAGAGAAGAACATAAATGACCTGATGGAGCTGAATAACACAGCACAAGAACTTCGTGAAGCATACACAAGTATCAATAGCCAAATCAATCAAGCAGAAGAAAGGATATCAGAGATTGAAGATCAAGTTAATGAAATAAAGTGTGAAGACAAGATTAGAGAAAAAAGAATGAAAAGGAATGAAAAAAAGCCTCCAAGAAATATGGGACTATGTGAAAAGATCAAACCTAAGTTTGGCTGGTGTACCTGAAAGTGACAGGGAGAAGGAACCAAGTTGGAAATCACTCTTCACGATATTATCCAGGAGAACTTCCCCAATCTAACAGGACAGGCCAACATTCAAATTCAGGCAATACAGAGACCACAAAGGTACTCCTCGAGAAGAGCAACCCCAAGACACATAACCGTCAGATTCACCAAGGTTGAAATGAAGGAAAAAATGTTAAGGGCAGCCAGAGAGAAAGGTTGGGTTACCCACAAAGGGAAGCCCATCAGACTAACTGAGGATCTCTCTGCAGAAATCCTCTAAGTCAGAGAAGAGTGGGGGCCAATATTCAACATTCTTAAAGAAAAGAATTTTCAACCCCGATTTTATATCCAGCCAGACTAAGCTTCATAAACGAAGGAGAAATAAAATCCTTTGCAGACAAGCAAATGCTGAGAGATTTTGTCACCACCAGGCCTGCCTTACAAGAACTCCTGAAGGAAGCACTAAACATGGATAGGAACAACTGGTACAAGCCACTGCAAAAAACATGCCAAATTGTAAAGACCATCAATGCTATGAAGAAACTGCATCAATTAACAGGCAAAATAACCAGCTGGCATCATAATGACAGGATCAAATTCACACACAACAATATTAACTTAAATGTCAATGGGCTAAATGCCCCAATTAAAAGACACAGACTGGCAAATTGGATAAAGAGTCAAGACCCATTGGTGTGCCATATTCAGGAGACCCATCTCATGTGCAAAGACGCACATAAGTTCAAAATAAAGGGATGGAGGAATATTTACCAAGCAAATGGAAAGCAAAAAAAAAGCAGGGGTTGCAATCTTAGTCTCTGATAAAACAGACTTTAAACCAGCAAAGATCAAAAAAGACAAAGAAAGGCGTTACATAATGGTAAAGGGATCAATGCAACAGGAAGAGCTAAATATCCTAAATATATATGCACCCAATACAGGAGCACCCAGATTCATAAAGCAAGTTCTTAGAGACCTACAAAGAGACTTAGATTTCCACACAATAATAGTGGGAGACTTTAACACCCCAATGTCACTATTAACAGATCAGTGAGACAGAAAATTAGCAAGGATATTCAGGACTTGAACTAGCTCTGGACCAAGTGTACCTAATAGACATCTACAGAACTCTCCACCCCAAATCAACAGAATATATTCTTCTCAGCACCACATCACACTTATTCTAAGATTGACCACATAATTGGAAGTAAAATGTTGTAAATACAATAGCAATTAAGGATACACTTGTAAGAAAGACACAAAGCTTAACTTAAAAAAATAGAAATTAATCTTTTTTAGTAATACAGGTTCATGTAATTCATAAAAATATTATCTTGGATTCCTTTAAATAATGAACATTGCATGTGGTTAAATTTTGGATACCATTCATTCACATTTTTGAGGTAGAAAACTTGAGATGGTGCAGGAAAACTTTAAAGGTGTTATTAACCCCAAACTAAAATCAACTACAAAGTAAGCATCCCAAAGTATACCTTTAGCTGTTAGGCAATAACATTCCATTTCTAAAATGTAACTTAAATGGAGTTCTCAACACAAATTAAAATGTGTCAGTTCAGTTACAATTACTGAATAAAGTTAAATGGGTATCTCTGGCAAATGAGAGTTCCAGGGACTTAAATATAACTGTAAAATCTCTGGTTTTGGCCGTGTGCTGTGGCTCATGCTTGTAATCCCAGCACTTTGGGAGGCCAAGGTGGGCGGATCACGAGGTCAGGAGTTTGAAACCATCCTGGCTAACACGGTGAAACCCTGTCTTTTCTAAAAATACAAAAAAATTAGCCGGGTGTGCTGGTGGGTGCCTGTAACCCCAGCTACTAAGGAGGCTGAGGTATGAGAATCGTTTGAACCCTAGAGGTGGAGGTTGCACTGAGCCGAGATCGCGCCACTGCACTCCAGCCTGGGCGACAGAGCAAGGCTTCATCTCAAAAAAAAAAAAGAAAAAAAAATTTCTGTTTCCTCTTTCTATTAACACAGATAATTATGACCTACTTCCATGCATAAGACAAACAGCTCTCCAAATAAAATGCAAGAATTATATCAGAAATCTGAAAGCCAAAGGATAAAAGATAATATAACTGACCTCAACAAACAGTTCTCTGTGTTGTGAGCTTGAGGCAGAGATCCTTAAGTTTTCTCTTGGAATATGGTTTTTGTTGAGACCCAAACTATCATGAAGATTTCCGGCACACAGTGACTCTAAGACTGGCCTCCTAATACGAACAGTGACTAAAGATCTGGTCTGCTCTTTCTCCACAGGAAGTAGGGTGCTGACGTCTGCTAGCATGTCATTAGTTCTGTGAAGACTGCAAAAGACAAATGCTTAGTATTTCATTTTTTTCCTAAATGACTTGCAGCATTTTAAAAGTTGCCATAAGAGTAAGTGGAATATACCATAAGTCATGTTTTAACTCCAAAAATGTGTTAGAGCATGCCTACTGTATGCAATTATAGTTTTTAAATTGTTCTGAAGAAGTACGAATATTTCTAGGGGGATTTATAGCAAACAAGTAATTCAAAATAGGCAGGGGAGGGAAAAGGCTGTCAATAATGTATGGCTTAACAGATAACACTTCCTGCTTTCTGGAATGGCTCTACCTATGAGCTTCTTAGGGATGCCATTAAAAATGCTTGCATTTAAAGGGTAACTATGTGAAGTGATGAATACGTTCATTTTCTTGACTATAATAACCATGTCACTGTGCATATAAACATGGCAAAACATCACGTTGTACTTCTTAAATTATACGATAAAAAAAGTTCAAAAAAGCTAGAAATACTTGTATTTAGTAAACCAGTGAGATTTTAGAAAACTATCCCTCAAAGACATTGCTGAACAATCATTTTCACCAGCCTTTTACATTTAACCCATTGTCTGGGAAAAATTAAGGGTTTGCCACTGAGGAATTATTCAGAGTGTATTACTCCATTTTCAATACGGAGAAAGAAGAAATACCCAAGACTGGGTAATTTAGAAAGAAAAGAAGTTTAATGGACTCACAGTTCTGCATGGCTCGGGAGGCCTCAGGAAACTTACAATCATGGTGGAAGTCACTGATTCACAGGGCAGCAGGAGAGAGAAGTGCCGAGCAAAGTGGGAAAAGCCCCTTACAAAACCATCAGATCTCAGGGGAATTCACTCACTATCAGGAGAACAGCTGGGGCAGGGGAACCGCTCCCATGATTCAGTTACCTCGCACTGGGTCCCTCCCACGACACATGGGGATTACAGGAACTGTAGGGATTTTGGTGGGGACACAGCCAAACCATATCACAGAGCAACAACTCCTGGGGGAGAATGAGATAGCTGAGATCAAAGACAACTAAAGCAGCTCCAAAGGCAATTAGCTCCTAACACTGTGGCCCAGACATCAGAGGTGGGGCCTGCCCTTTCTGTCTTCCACACACCCCCTCAGGCTGACCAAGGTGTTATTTTTCACCACTTTGTGGATTATACTTCCCTTCTGCCTAATGTTAATCATTCCCTATTTCAGAAGTATGCCTTTATGTGGAGTGGAAAAACTATACAGTATTTGTTGTCTCAAGGCACCCTCTAATGATAATACCCAAGATAGATCACAACCAAGGAAAGGAAATTTACTGAGTGCCAGAATGTGCCCAGAATAGTAGTAGTACTTGACTCTTGCTTTGTCATCTTTCAGAAAATAATTACATTTGTTGATATTTCTATTTAGGGGAATGATGACTAACAATTTTATGATACTATCACTGTCTAAATTATAAAGATAAAAAATACTTAGCTGAAAACCTAATAGATCAGGTTAACTACATGAGAATATTAAGGAAAAAATGCCAGATAAAACCTCAAAACAGGGGAGGCACATGAACTGTCCCGGACTAACATTTTAAAGGTAAGTTCATCTACTAACATCACTTTTGAAAATTGTCAAATCTAGTTAGCTTTGACTTCCCACGAATCTCAGAAACCTGTCTCACTAAAAATTATGTTTTGAAGGCAAATTAATGAGCTTAATTTATTTTCAGTGATTCTGTGTCTTGACTTATTTAGTTCACCTGACAAGGATCCTCTAACTTTTTTTTTTTTTTTGAGACGGAGTGCTCAATCCAGCACTGTTGCCTGGATTGGACTGCAGCGATCTTGGCTCACAGCAACCTCTGCCTCCTGGCTTCAAGCAATTCTCTGGCCTCAACCTCCCAAGTAGCTGGGATTACAGGTGCCCGCCACCACGTCTAGCTAATTTTTTTGTATTTTTAGTACAGATGGGGTTTCACTATGTTGGCCAGACTGGTCTCAAATGCCTGACCTCATAATCCGCCTGCCTCGGCCTCCCAAAGTGCTAGGACTACAGATGTGAGCCACTGCGCCTGAACGGATCCACTAATTTTTAATTCTTCCAGATACAGCTGCTTATAGTTTACCAACTCACTGTTATTAAAGTCTGCTTGTGAAGTTTTCATTTTGGAGAGTTTGGCTTCCAGATCTTTAACTCTGAGTTTCATTTGACTTTTTAGTGAAGTAACACTGTCTTCTCTTAACTGCTCTAACTCTTCTTGAGATGCTGCTTTTGTCTAAAACGAGCATTTAAAAGAGACATTTTAATAGTAATTATCACTTGAATAATTATTGTGTATTTGCTTCATTTAGTTTTCAGTCAGTGGTTCAGAGAGTGATTTTAGGTATTTTTTAAAAAGAAGCTAAAGTNTTGGCATAAAACAAGATGAAGAGAGAAATAAAACATTTGTGATTTAGAAATTAAACCATATTCTTGGATTGTTCTTAAGTTATATTGTTCAAATTTTTAAATTTAAAATTCATTATATTATGCTTTGGAGTATCACATTACATAAGTACTACCATAAGAATGACTCAGTTTTTTTTTACAATTCAGATTAAGTTGTGAATTCAGTTGATACCCATGATAAATGTATTAAACTTTAGCTTCTTTTTAAAAAATACCTCTGAACCACTGACTGAAAACTAAATGAAGCAAATACACAATAATTATTCAAGTGATAATTACTATTAAAATGTCTCTTTCAAATGCTCGTTTTAGACAAAAGCAGCATCTCAAGAAGAGTTAGAGCAGTTAAGAGAAGACAGTGTTACTTCACTAAAAAGTCAGATGAAACTCAGAGTTAAAGATCTGGAAGCCAAACTCTCCAAAATGAAAACTTCACAAGCAGACTTTAATAACAGTGAATTGGTAAACTATAAGCAGCTGTATCTGGAAGAATTAAAAATTAGTGGATCCGTTCAGGCGCAGTGGCTCACATCTGTAGTCCTAGCACTTTGGGAGGCCGAGGCAGGTGGATTATGAGATCAGGCATTTGAGACCAGTCTGGCCAACGTAGTGAAACCCCATCTGTACTAAAAATACAAAAACATTAGCTAGGCGTGGTGGCGGGCACCTGTAATCCCAGCTACTTGGGAGGTTGAGGCCAGAGAATTGCTTGAAGCCAGGAGGCAGAGGTTGCTGTGAGCCAAGATCGCTGCAGTCCAATCCAGGCAACAGTGCTGGATTGAGCACTCCGTCTCAAAAAAAAAAAAAAAGTTAGAGGATCCTTGTCAGGTGAACTAAATAAGTCAAGACACAGAATCACTGAAAATAAATTAAGCTCATTAATTTGCCTTCAAAACATAATTTTTAGTGAGACAGGTTTCTGAGATTCGTGGGAAGTCAAAGCTAACTAGATTTGACAATTTTCAAAAGTGATGTTAGTAGATGAACTTACCTTTAAAATGTTAGTCCGGGACAGTTCATGTGCCTCCCCTGTTTTGAGGTTTTATCTGGCATTTTTTCCTTAATATTCTCATGTAGTTAACCTGATCTATTAGGTTTTCAGCTAAGTATTTTTTATCTTTATAATTTAGACAGTGATAGTATCATAAAATTGTTAGTCATCATTCCCCTAAATAGAAATATCAACAAATGTAATTATTTTCTGAAAGATGACAAAGCAAGAGTCAAGTACTACTACTATTCTGGGCACATTCTGGCACTCAGTAAATTTCCTTTCCTTGGTTGTGATCTATCTTGGGTATTATCATTAGAGGGTGCCTTGAGACAACAAATACTGTATAGTTTTTCCACTCCACATAAAGGCATACTTCTGAAATAGGGAATGATTAACATTAGGCAGAAGGGAAGTATAATCCACAAAGTGGTGAAAAATAACACCTTGGTCAGCCTGAGGGGGTGTGTGGAAGACAGAAAGGGCAGGCCCCACCTCTGATGTCTGGGCCACAGTGTTAGGAGCTAATTGCCTTTGGAGCTGCTTTAGTTGTCTTTGATCTCAGCTATCTCATTCTCCCCCAGGAGTTGTTGCTCTGTGATATGGTTTGGCTGTGTCCCCACCAAAATCTCTACAGTTCCTGTAATCCCCATGTGTCGTGGGAGGGACCCAGTGTGAGGTAACTGAATCATGGGAGCGGTTCCCCTGCCCCAGCTGTTCTCCTGATAGTGAGTGAATTCCCCTGAGATCTGATGGTTTTGTAAGGGGCTTTTCCCACTTTGCTCAGCACTTCTCTCTCCTGCTGCTCTGTGAATCAGTGACTTCCACCATGATTGTAAGTTTCCTGAGGCCTCCCGAGCCATGCAGAACTGTGAGTCCATTAAACTTCTTTTCTTTCTAAATTACCCAGTCTTGGGTATTTCTTCTTTCTCCGTATTGAAAACGGAGTAATACACTCTGAATAATTCCTCAGTGGCAAACCCTTAATTTTTCCCAGACAATGGGTTAAATGTAAAAGGCTGGTGAAAATGATTGCTCAGCAATGTCTTTGAGGGATAGTTTTCTAAAATCTCACTGGTTTACTAAATACAAGTATTTCTAGCTTTTTTGAACTTGTTTTATCGTATAATTTAAGAAGTACAACGTGATGTTTTGCTATGTTTATATGCACAGTGACATGGTTATTATAGTCAAGAAAATGAACGTATTCATCACTTCACATAGTTACCCTTTAAATGCAAGCATTTTTAATGGCATCCCTAAGAAGCTCATAGGTAGAGCCATTCCAGAAAGCAGGAAGTGTTATCTGTTAAGCCATACATTATTGACAGCCTTTTCCCTCCCCTGCCTATTTTGAATTACTTGTTTGCTATAAATCCCCCTAGAAATATTTGTACTTCTTCAGAACAATTTAAAAACTATAATTGCATACAGTAGGCATGCTCTAACACATTTTTGGAGTTAAAACATGACTTATGGTATATTCCACTTACTCTTATGGCAACTTTTAAAATGCTGCAAGTCATTTAGGAAAAAAATGAAATACTAAGCATTTGTCTTTTGCAATCTTCACAGAACTAATGACATGCTAGCAGACGTCAGCACCCTACTTCCTGTGGAGAAAGAGCAGACCAGATCTTTAGTCACTGTTCATATTAGGGGGCCAGTCTTAGAGTCACTGTGTGCCGGAAATCTTCATGATAGTTTGGGTCTCAACAACAGCCATATTCCAAGAGAAAACTTAAGGATCTCTGCCTCAAGCTCACAACACAGAGAACTGTTTGTTGAAGGTCAGTTATATTATCTTTTATCCTTTGGCTTTCAGATTTCTGATATAATTCTTGCATTTTATTTGGAGAGCTGTTTGTCTTATGCATGGAAGTAGAGGTCATAATTATCTGTGTTAATAGAAAGAGGAAACAGAAATTTTTTTTTCTTTTTTTTTTTGAGATGAAGCCTTGCTCTGTCGCCCAGGCTGGAGTGCAGTGGCGCAATCTCGGCTCAGTGCAACCTCCACCTCTAGGGTTCAAACGATTCTCATACCTCAGCCTCCTTAGTAGCTGGGGTTACAGGCACCCACCAGCACACCCGGCTAATTTTTTTGTATTTTTAGAAAAGACAGGGTTTCACCGTGTTAGCCAGGATGGTTTCAAACTCCTGACCTCGTGATCCGCCCACCTTGGCCTCCCAAAGTGCTGGGATTACAAGCGTGAGCCACAGCACACGGCCAAAACCAGAGATTTTACAGTTATATTTAAGTCCCTGGAACTCTCATTTGCCAGAGATACCCATTTAACTTTATTCAGTAATTGTAACTGAACTGACACATTTTAATTTGTGTTGAAAACTCCATTTAAGTTACATTTTAGAAATGGAATGTTATTGCCTAACAGCTAAAGGTATACTTTGGGATGCTTACTTTGTAGTTGATTTTAGTTTGGGGTTAATAACACCTTTAAAGTTTTCCTGCACCATCTCAAGTTTTCTACCTCAAAAATGTGAATGAATGGTATCCAAAATTTAACCACATGCAATGTTCATTATTTAAAGGAATCCAAGATAATATTTTTATGAGTTACATGAACCTGTATTACTAAAAAAGATTAATTTCTATTTTTTTAAGTTAAGCTTTGTGTCTTTCTTACAAGTGTATCCTTAATTGCTATTGTATTTACAACATTTTACTTCCAATTATGTGGTCAATCTTAGAATAAGTGTGATGTGGTGCTGAGAAGAATATATTCTGTTGATTTGGGGTGGAGAGTTCTGTAGATGTCTATTAGGTACACTTGGTCCAGAGCTAGTTCAAGTCCTGAATATCCTTGCTAATTTTCTGTCTCACTGATCTGTTAATAGTGACATTGGGGTGTTAAAGTCTCCCACTATTATTGTGTGGAAATCTAAGTCTCTTTGTAGGTCTCTAAGAACTTGCTTTATGAATCTGGGTGCTCCTGTATTGGGTGCATATATATTTAGGATATTTAGCTCTTCCTGTTGCATTGATCCCTTTACCATTATGTAACGCCTTTCTTTGTCTTTTTTGATCTTTGCTGGTTTAAAGTCTGTTTTATCAGAGACTAAGATTGCAACCCCTGCTTTTTTTTTTTGCTTTCCATTTGCTTGGTAAATATTCCTCCATCCCTTTATTTTGAACTTATGTGCGTCTTTGCACATGAGATGGGTCTCCTGAATATGGCACACCAATGGGTCTTGACTCTTTATCCA
The DNA here is from genome assembly GCF_003255815.1 of Theropithecus gelada. Taxonomy (NCBI): domain Eukaryota; kingdom Metazoa; phylum Chordata; class Mammalia; order Primates; family Cercopithecidae; genus Theropithecus; species Theropithecus gelada. Next base: position 57,254,170 of record NC_037670.1, on the reverse strand, counting down.
ATTTGCCAGTCTGTGTCTTTTAATTGGGGCATTTAGCCCATTTACATTTAAGTTAATATTGTTATGTGTGAATTTGATCCTGTCATTATGATGCCAGCTGGTTATTTTGCCTGTGAATTGATGCAGTTTCTTCATAGCATTGATGGTCTTTACAATTTGGCATGTTTTTGCAGTGGCTTGTACCAGTTGTTCCTATCCATGTTTAGTGCTTCCTTCAGGAGCTCTTGTAAGGCAGGTCTGGTGGTGACAAAATCTCTCAGCATTTGCTTGTCTGCAAAGGATTTTATTTCTCCTTCGTTTATGAAGCTTAGTCTGGCTGGATATAAAATCCAGGTTGAAAATTCTTTTCTTTAAGAATGTTGAATATTGGCCCGCACTCTTCTCTGGCTTAGAGGATTTCTGCAGAGAGATCCTCAGTTAGTCTGATGGGCTTCCCTTTGTGGGTAACCCAACCTTTCTGTCTGGCTGCCCTTAACATTTTTTCCTTCATTTCAACCTTGGTGAATCTGACGGTTATGTGTCTTGGGGTTGCTCTTCTCCAGGAGTACCTTTGTGGTCTCTGTATTACCTGAATTTGAATGTTAGCCTGTCCTGTTAGATTGGGGAAGTTCTCCTGGATAATATCGTGAAGAGTGATTTCCAACTTGGTTCCTTCTCCCTGTCACTTTCAGGTACACCAGCCAAACTTAGGTTTGATCTTTTCACATAGTCCCATATTTCTTGGAGGCTTTTTTTCATTCCTTTTCATTCTTTTTTCTCTAATCTTGTCTTCACACTTTATTTCATTAACTTGATCTTCAATCTCTGATATCCTTTCTTCTGCTTGATTGATTTGGCTATTGATACTTGTGTATGCTTCACGAAGTTCTTGTGCTGTGTTATTCAGCTCCATCAGGTCATTGATGTTCTTCTCTAAACTGGTTATTCTAGTTAGCAATTTCTCTAACCTTTTTCCAAGGTTCTTAGCTTCCTTGCATTAGGTTAGAACATGCTCCTTCAGCTCAAAGGAGTGTGTTATTACCCACCTTGTGAAGCCTACTTCTGTCAATTCATCAAACTCGTTCTCCGTCTGGTTTTGTTCCCTTGCTGGTCAGGAGTTGTGATCCTTTGGAGGAGAAGAGGTGTTCCAGTTTTTGGAATTTTCAGCCTCTTTGCACTGGTTTTTCTCATCTTCATGGATTTGTCTACCTTTGGTCTTTGATGTTGGTGACCTTCGAATGGGGTTTTTGTGTAGATGTTCTTTTTGTTGATGTTGATGCTATTTCTTTCTGTTTGTTAGTTTTCCTTCTAACAGTCAGGCCCCTCTGCTGCAGGTCTGCTGGAGTTTGCTGGAGGTCCACTCCAGACCCTGTTTGCCTGGGTATCACCAGTGGAGGCTGCAGAACAGCAAAGGTTGCTACCTGTTGCTTCCTCTGGAAACTTCATCCCAGAGGAGCACCCACCAGATGCCAGCTAGAGCTTTCCTGTATGAGGTGTCTGTCGACCCCTGTTGGGAGATGTCTTCCTATTTGGCCATCTTCAGAAGCATTTTTTACAGTACAACTTTATGGCATTAAGCACATTCACAGTGTTGTCACATTCACTGTTACATTCTGATTTTTCCCTGTCTTTTTAAAAATTTCATTTTATTTTAAATTTCAGGATATGTGTGCAGGACATGCAGGTTTGTTATGTAGGTAAACGTGTGCCATGGTTGGTTTGCTACACTTACCAGCTTATTACCTAGGTATTAAGCTCCACATGAATTAGGTATTAATTTTGATGCTCTCCCTCCGCCTGCTCCCCTGATAGGTCCCAGTGTATAGTATTCTCCTCCCTGTGTCCATGTATTCTTATTGTTCAGCTCCCACTTATAAGTGAGAACATGTGGTATTTGGTTATCTGTTCCTGTGTTAGTTTGCTGAGAATAATGACTTCCAGCTCTATCCATATCCCTGCAGAGGACATGATCTCACTCCTTATAATGGCTGCATAGTATTCCATGGTGTATATGTACATTTTCTTAACCAGTTAATCACTGGTGAGCACTTAGGTTGATTCTGTGTCATTGCAATTGTGAATAGTGCTGCAGTGAACATACACGTGCATGTATCTTTATAATAGAATGATTTATATTCCTTTGGGTATATACCCAGTAATGGGATTGCTGGGTCAAATGATATTTCTGGTTCTGGGTCTTTGAGGAATTGCCACACTGTCTTTCATAATGGTTGAACTAATTTACATTCCCACCAACAGTGTAAAAGTGTTCCTATTTCTCCACAGCCTCACCAGCATCTGTTGTTTATTGACTTTTTAATTCTCACCATTCTGACTGGCTTGAGATGGTATCTCATTGTGGTTTTGATCTGCGTTTTTCTAATGATCAGTGATGTTGAGCTTTTTTTCATATGTTTGTTGGCTGTATAAATATCTTCTTTTGAAAAATGTCCATTCATTTCCTTTGCCCACTTTTTAACGAGGTTGTTTGTCAATTTGTTTACGTTTCCTTGTGGATGCTGGATATTAGACCTTTGTCTCACATGGACAGATTGCAAAAGTTTTCTCCCATTCTGTAGGTTGTCTCTTCACATTGATGATAGTTTCTTTTCCTGTTCAGAAGTATTTTAGTTCAATTAGATCCCATTTGTCAATTTTTGTTTTTGTTGCAATTGCTTTTGATGTTTTCATCATGAAATCTTTATCCATGTCTATGTCCTGAATGGTCTTGCCTAGATTTCTTCTAGGGTTTTTATAGTTTGGGGTTTTACATTTAAGTCTTTAATCCATCTTGAGTTAATTTTTCTATAAGGTGTAAGGAATGGGGTCCAGTTTTTCTGCATCGGGCTAGCCAGTTTTCCCAGCACAATTTATGAAATAGGGAATCCTTTTCCTGTTGCTGGTTTTTGGAAGATTTGTGGAAGATCAGAGGGTTGCAGATGTGCAGTCTTATTTCTGAGTTCTCCATTCTGTTTCATTGGTCTATGTGTTCTTTTTTGTACTAGTACCATGTTGTTTTGATTACTGTAGCTTGGTAGTATAGTTTGAAGTAGGTAGCATGATGCCTACAGCTTGTTTTTTTTGTTTTGTTTTGTTTTGCTTTTGTTTTTTGTTTTATTAGGATCGTGTTGGCTATATTAGCTTTTTTTGGTTCCATATGAATTTTAAAGTGGTTTTTTCCAATTCTGTGAAGAATGTCAATGGTAGTTTAATGGGAATAGCATTGAATCTATAAATTACTTTGCTCAGTATGGCCATGTTCAGGATATTGATGCTTCCTATCCATAAGCATGAAATATTTTTCCATTTGTTTGTGTCCTCTTTGATTTCCTTGAGTAGCGGTTTGTAGTTCTCCTTGAAGAAGTCCTCTACTTCCTTGTTAGTTGTATTCCTAGGTATTTTATTCTCTTTGTAGAAATTGTGAATGGGAGTTCATTCATGATCTGACTCTCTGCTTCTCTATTGTTGGTGAATGCATATGCTTGTGATATTTGCACATTGATTTTGTATCCTGAGACTTTGCTGAAGTTGCTTTTCAGCTTATGAAGTTTTTGGACTGAGACAATGGCATTTTCTAGATATAGGATTATGTCATCTGCAGACAGAGACAATTTGACTTCCTGTCTTTCTATTCAAATACTATTTCTTTCTTTCTTTTGCATTTATTGCTTTCTACTGCCCTGACCAGAACTTCCAATACTATGTTGAATAGGAATGGTGAGAGAGGGCATCCTTTCCTTGTGCTGGTGTTCAAGGGGAATGCTTTCAGCTTTTGCCCATTCAGTGTGCTATTGGTTGTGGGTTTATAATAAATGGCTTTTATTATTTTGAAGTATGCTCCATCAATACCTAGTTTATTGAGAGTTTTTAACGTAAATGTTGAATTTTATTGAAGGTCTTTTCTGTACCTATTGAGATAATAATGTGGGTTTTGTCTTTAGTTCTGTTTATGTGATGAATTATGTTTATGTGTATTCATTTGCATATGTTGAACCAGCCTTGCATCCCAGGGATGAAGCTGACTTGATTGTGGTGGATAAGCTTTTTGATGTGCTGCTGGATTCGGTTTGCCAGTATTTTATTGAGAATTTTGGCATTGCTGTTTATCAGGGATATTTGCCTGAAGTTTTCTTTTTTTGTTGTATCTCTGCCAAGTTTTGGTATCAGGATGATACTGCCTCATAGAATGAGTTAAGGAGGAGTCTCTCCTTTTCAATATTTTAGAATAGTTTCAATAGAAATGGTACCAGCTCTTTTTTGTGCCTGTAGTAGGATTCAGCTGTTAATCCGTTTGGTTCTGAGCTTCTTTTTGTTGGTAGGCTACTTATTTCCACCTCAATTTCAGAACATGCTTTTGGTCTATTCAGGAGTTTTATTTCATTCTGGTTTAGTCTTGGGACAGTGTATGTCTCTAGGAATTTATCCATTTCTTCTAAATTTTCTTTCTTTTTTTTTTTTTTGAGATGGAGTCTCGTGCTGTCGCCCAGGCTGGAGTGCAGTGGCCAGATCTCAGCTCACTGCAAGCTCCACCTCCCGGGTTTACGCCATTCTCCTGCCTCAGCCTCCCGAGTAGCTGGGACTACAGGCGCCCGCCGCCTCACCTGGCTAGTTTTTTGCATTTTTTAGTAGAGACGGGGTTTCACCGTGTTAGCCAGGATGGTCTCAATCTCCTGACCTCGTGATCCGCCCGTCTCTGCCTCCCAAAGTTCTGGGATTACAGGCTTGAGCCACCGCGCCCGGCCTTCTTCTAAATTTTCTAGTTGATTTGCATAGATGTGTTTATAGCATTCTCTGACCTTTGCTTGTTTTCTTCTCGGCTCAGTGGTGACATCCCCTTTATCTTTTTTATTGTACTTATTTGATTCTTCTCTCTTTTCTTCTTTATTAATCTGGCTAGTGGTCTGTTTTATTAATTTTTTCAAAACACCAGCTCCTGGATTCAATACATTTTTTAAGGATTTTTTGTTTCCCTATCTCTTTCAGTTCTGCTCTGATCTTGGTTATTTCTTGTCTTCTACTAGCTTTGGGGTATGTTTGCTCTTAGTTCTCTAGTTCTTTTAATTGTGATGCTGGGGTGTTGATTTGAGAACTTTCTGCCTTTCTGATGTGGGCATTTAGTTCTATAAATTTCCCTCTTAACACTGTTTTAGCTGTGTCCCAAAGATTCTGGTATGCTGTCTCTTTGTTCTCATTGATTTCAAAGAACTTCTTGATTTCTGCCTTCATTTCATTATTTCCCCTGGAGTCATTCAGGAGCAGGTTGTTTGATTTATATGTAGTTGTGTAGTTTTGAGTGAGTTTCTTATGTGAGTTCTAATTTGATTGTGCTACAGTCTCAGAGAAGTTATGATTTCAGCTCTTTTGAATTTGCTAAGGAGTGTTCTAGTTTCAATTATATTATCAATTTCACAATAAGTGCCAAGTGGTGCCGAGAAGAATGTATATTCTGTTGCCCTTGGGTGGAGAGTTCTGTAGATATCCATCAGGTTCACTTGTTCCAGAGCTAAGTTAAAGTCTTGAATATTCTTGTTAATTTTCTGTCTTGATGATCTAATACTGACATTGAGGTATTAAAGTCTCCCACTATTATTGTGTGAGAGTCTAAGTCTCCTTGTAGGCCTCTCATATGAATCTGGATTCTCCTGTATTGGGTACATATATATTTAAGATAGTTAGCTCTTCTTGTTGAATTGATCCCTTAACCATTATGTAATGCCCTTCTTTGTCTTTTTTGATCTTGTTGGTTTAAAGTCTGTTACATGAGAAACTAGGATTGCAACCTCTGCTTTTCGGTGTTTTTTATTTGCTTTGTAAATTTTTCTCCATTTCGTTGTTTTGAGCCTATGTGTGTCTTTGCATGAGATATATCTCTTGTGTACAGCACACTAATGTGTCTTGACGCTTCATCTAGGTTGCCATTCTGTGTCTTTCAACTGGGGCATTTAGCCCATTTGCACTTAAAGTTAATATTGTTATGTGTGAATTTGATTCTGTCATCATGATGCTAGCTGGTAATTTTGCAGACTTGTTAATGTTATTGCTTCATAGTGTCATTGGTCCCTGTGCTTCAGTGTGTTTTTACAGTGGCTGCTACTGGTTTTTCCTTTCCATATTTAGTGCTTCCTTCAGGAGCTCTTGCAAGGCAGACCTGGTGGTGACAAATTCCCTCAGCATTTGCTTGTATGAAAAAGATTTTATTTATCCTTCACTTCTGAAGCTTAGTTTGGTCAGATATGAAATTCTGGGCTGGAGATTTTTTTCTTTAAGAATGTTAAATATTGGTCTCCAATCTTTTTTTTTTTTTTTTTTTTTTTTGAGATGGAGTCTTGCTCTGTTGCCAGGCTGGAGTACAGTGGCATGATCTCAGCTCACTGCAACCTCTGCCTTCTGGGTTCAAGCGATTCTCCTGCCTCAGCCTCCCGAGTAGCTGGGACTACAGGTGTTCACCACCACGCCCAGCTAACTTTTTGTATCTTAGTAGAGACAGGGTTTCACCATGTTGGCCAGGATGGTCTCAATCTCCTGACCTCATGATCCACCCACCTCGGCCTCCCAAAGTGCTGGGATTACAGGCTTGAGCAATTGTGCCTGGCCGGCCTCTAATCCCTTCTGGCTTGTAGGTTTCTGCTGAGAGATCTGCTGTTAGTCTGATGGGCTCCCCTTTGTAGTTGACCTGGCCTTTCTCTCTGGCTGCTCTTAACATTTTTTTCTTTATTTCAACCTGGGAGAATCTGATGATTGTGTGTTTTGGGATTGATCTTCTCATGGAGTATCTTACTGGGGTTCTCTGGATTTCCTAAATTTAAATGTTGGCCTCGCTTGCTTGGGGAAATTCTCCTGGATGATATCCTGAAGTATGTTTTCCAACTTGGTTCCGTTCTCCCTGTGTCTTTCAGGTATCCCAATCAGTTGTAGGTTTGGTCCTTTTACATAATCCCATAGTCCTCAGAGGTCTTGTTTGTTCCTTATCATTCTTTTTTCTCTAATCTTCTCTGTCTGTCCTATTTCAGCAAAATGGTCTTCAGGCTCTCAAATTCTTTCCTCTGCTTGGTCTATTCTATTCTATTATTGATACTTGTGTTGCATTGTGAAGTTCTCACGTTGTGTTTTTCAGCTCCATCAGGTTGTTTACGTTCCTCTCCAAACTGGTTATTCTGGTTAGCAGCTTCTGTAATGTTTTATCGTGCTTCTTAGCATTTTTGCATTAGGTTAGAATATGCTCTTTTAGCTCAGTGAAGTTCATTATTAACCACTTTCGGAAGCCTACTTCTGTCAATTCATCTATCTCAACCTCTACCCAGTTCTGTGCCCTTGTTGGAGTGGTGGTGTAATCATTTGGAGGAAAAGAGGCATTCTGGCTTTTTGAGTTTTTAACATTTTTTTGTTGATTCTTTTTCATCTTCATGAGTTTATCTAGCTTTGATCTTTGTGGCTGCTGACCTTCAGTTGGAGTTTTTTGGGGGACTTTTGTGTTGATGCTGTTGTTGTTGTTTTTGTTTTTCTTTTAATAGTCAGGCCCCTCTTCCATAGGGCTGCTGTGGTTTGCTGGGGGTCCGCTCCAGACCCTGTTCACCTGGGTCCCTCCCACACCTGGAGGTGTCACTAGTGGATGCTGCAGAACAGCAAAGATAACTACCTGCCCCTTCCTCTGGGATCTCTGTCCCAGAGGTGCACCTACCTGATGCCAGTGGGAATGCTGTTGTGTAAGGTGTCTGACAACCCCTGCTGGGGGTCTCACCTAGTCAAGAGGCATGGGACCAGGGACCTGCTTAAGGAAGCACTCTGGCTGCCCCTTGTTGGAAGAGCTGCACTACACTGGGGAGATCCCACTCATCTGTACTGCCCAGATTCCTCAGAGCCAGCAGGGAGAAATACGAAATCTGCTGATCCATGGAGACCATGGCTGCCCCTCCCCACAAGGCTCAGTCCCAAGGAGGTCAGAGTTCTATCCCTAAACCCCTGGCTGGAGCTGCTAAAATTCTGCAGGGAGGCCCCACTCTGTAAGGAGGGATGGATCAGAATCTGGCCTAAAGAGGCAGTCTGGCCACAATCTGCCACAGCTGTTGTGCTGCATTGTGGGAAATTCCTCCTGGGTCCAAACTACCCCATGTCCCAGCACCAGCAGGGGAAAATGGCAGACTGGAGCTGCAGTGATGGCTGTCACCCCTCCTCTGAGGGAGCTCAGTCATCTTCAGTAGCAGGCAGCTGCCGTGATAATGGCCACCCCTTCACCAGGACACTTGGTCGTTCCTAGCAGTCTCCAGCTGAGTGGCCTCTGAGAATCTGCACAGCTCTGTGTTTGGAACCCAAGTCCCCAGTGATGTGGGCTCACAGGAGGTATCTCCTGGTCCACAGGTTACACAGATCTGTGGAAAAAGTGTAGTTTCCCTGGCAGGGTATCATGATCACTAACCGTCTCCCTTGGCTGTGGGTGGAAGATCCCCTTGCCCCATGTGGCTCCCGGGTGAGCCATTGCACCACCTTGCTTTTTCTCACTCTCCATGGGCCATGCCAACTACCTAGTCAGTCCCAGTGAGAGAGCCTGGATACCTCAGTTGCTGGTGCAGGATTCACTTGCTGTTTTCATTCTTCCTGGGAGCCTCCAACTGCAGCTGTTTCTAGTCAGCCATCTTGGCCCCTCCCACTGTATTCTGATTTCTTAAGAATTAATTCTTAAATTAAGCCTGGATCACAACCTAGAGTCACAATTTGCCATAATTTGTCACAATTTGACAGCCTCTCTAGCCCTTCACCACTTATTTTGCCAAAGCAACTTGTCATTCCAGGGTGCCTTTACTGGGTTTGTTCATGTTCATCCATCTGCCTATTTTTGGTGGTGAAGAGGCATATGAAATCACTCCAGCAGGCGACTGCCATGCATGAGTGAAATGCAGCTGAGGATTACCCATGGATGTGCATGAGAGAGTGAGAATACATCATGAATCCTCAAGATGAATGGTAAAAACATGCACCTAGAACAGAGTGTTGCAGCAAGGAGTATGTTAAACCCAAAACCAAGGGTGTATGGTTCAAAACTAAACCCTGCTAGGTCTGGGTCTCTATCACTCCACTCACCGCAAAGGTCAATTTAGTATCCCCCTTTCACTGAGCCACCTCAGGAGGACACAGAGTAAGATGTTAACCTCCACAGTAATGGTTCTCAAAGGGCGTAGTGGCGTTTCCTGAGTTAGGAAAAGTAGGGGAGTGATATTTTGCCCCAGACAGATGGAGTTTCTTACACACACACTCCTCTCCTGTTCTCTGCAGTGTGAAAGCCTCAGCCTATGGGAGGGATTGTGAAATGAAGTTTTTAAGCCCTAGACCATAGATGTCATCAGCTCTGACAAGATGAGAGTTTTCTGCATTTGAATGAAGCAATAGAATGGGGTGCGTTTGAACAGATTTGCTGAAGCAAATCAATTGGGGAGCCTAGGCTAGGAGTTTTCTCTTACTTGGTGAGCTAGGCCCCATTCTACAGAAAATCTTTCAGAAGAGAAGCATAATTTGGTATTTTGGGCAAATGGTCACAGTGGCAAGGTTATGTGAGGAAGAGATGAGACTTATTCTGGAAGTACCTTCTCACATACCTCTGGGTCTTTCTCTCATGACTTTGGCCTGAGAGGGGGACAGGGAAGGGGTGATGGTAGGAGAACCTCTGCTTTGGTCATTTGCGGATATACCCCCTTTCTCCATGAGAAAGCTTAATTTATTCTAAGAAAATTATGTGACTTCTAAGGCACCAGTACTTTTGTTCTACTTTAGTATAGATGCACCATGCATTTCACTCATGCATGGCAGTAGCCTGCTGGAGTGATTTCATCTGCCTCTTCACCACCAAAAATTGGCAGATAGACAAACATGAACAAACCCAATAGAAGGCACTCTGGAATGACAAGTTGTTTTGGCAAAATAAGTGGTGAAGGGATAGAGAGGCTGTCAAATTGTGTATATTCAATTATTATTCTGTTTTCAAACATGTTTAGGGTTGCCAATTATTTTGTCATACACCTATTGCTGCAAGAAGTATCTTGGTTTATGTAATTGTGTGTACTAATGTTTTTAATTATTTATTTTTGATTTTATAAAATTGTGGTGAAATACACATAAAATGCACTGTCTTCAATTACAATGTTATGCCACCATCACCACCATCTGCATTCCTCTTTTCACCTTGTAAAGCCAAAAAATTGTAAGCATTGAATAATAACGCCCCATTCTTCCAACTCTTTCCTCCTTGCCCCCACCCACTCCCTGGCAACCACTATTTCTCTTTCTGTCTCTATCATTTTGACCTCTCTAAAAATTTCACAGCATTTTTCCTGTGGTTTAAAAAAATAAAAAAGACCAAAAATCCCATAAATTTTACCACGTGTTAAAAAATGATTCTATGGCCCTTTTAAAACGTGGCAAGGAAGACTTTATTCAGAGCCATTCTGATAGTTACAGGGATCACTGTATGTGAGTCTTACAATGGGGAAGAGAGATGGGGCTCTCTCCAAATTCAGCATGGGCAGTTGGAAATTGATAGCTGCCCTTAAGGAGTGGGGGGTGGGTACAGTGGATGGAGAATGACAAAGAGTAAACATCAGTAGTGAAGGGGAGGCAGACTGTTGGACCCTGTCACACCAGATGAATGAATCATGCTTGTCCCCAAAATAGGGCCCAGTTTGTGAAGTAAAGTAGGTCCATCATGGCGATATGAGTTGTGCTTGTGTGTAATTCAGGAACCTAAGGAAAGCTCTGAGGCCCTAGACCATGCATGTGGTCTTGGGCCAAAAGCAATGTTAGCTTTCTATCTAGCTGTGGGGTCACTAAGAGTAGGCTAAGAACTGTATGGCCACATAAGCCAAAAAATACCCCATCTCTCTTGTTCTTAGAAGCTCAGAGAGGTAGTGACCAAATAGGACGTGAAATAAAAGAACTACCACGTCCCATAGGCTTTTGGCTTTCTTATTTGACGTGAAACAGCCAGTCAGTTCTCTCTTTGCTCTCCTAGGGCAGGAGGAGGATTTCTCTCAAATGGCAAAGGATGAAATGGCCTTCACATCTGAAGTCAAATAAACAGCTACATCTTTTACACGACTGAGAAAACAACGCTCAGTGAGATCTCAGTGTTTTGAAGTCACTGATCTCAAGAAACGGTATAGCATAATTGGTCAGTCTAAAGTGTTTCACCCATACATGACACACAAGCAAAGATAAAACGGCAAACAAATATATATACACATGCATAAATGCATATACTTTTGTGTATGAAGAAATAGGTACCATATGTGAATATACACAACACATAAATGAATAAAATTAAAATAGAGGTATTTATATATACAGTGTTATAGAGTGGTCTGCCGGTTGGTGGTGGTATTTCTCCATACAAGAGAAATAAAAACATATTTTTTCATAAATGTATATTTAAAAATAAACATAGCTATTACCTATAATGACAGATATATACATAATAAACGTATATGTGTATATAAAATATATGTATAAGATACATATAGTGCAGAGAAATACACAGGCACACTGAAACGCACACAGATGCACTTACATCTAAACTAGATGCCATAAGGTTGTCTCATCACCTATTGGCAATAAAAGAAGCCAGAAAGACACAGAAGTCTTTCCATGCAGGTTTCATGTGACCCTACACTAATGGCACACACCAGGCCAGAGACAAACCAGATCCAGCCCAAGCAGCATCACCCAACAGTGGGAAAACTGTCCGCTTCTAGACAACCTCTTGATCAGGATAGGTGCCCTTCTTTGGAACATCTGAGGTGGGTGCCTCCAATGGTGTCCCAGTATGACACTTCACTCTGTGAAGGAAAAGCTTTTCACAGAGAGTTGGAAAGGCTAGATCGGGACCCGAGGATGTGCTGGGATAAGATGATATCAGGCCAGAGCAACACCAGGCCAGGGTTGAACTGAAATGTGAGACACTGGAAGCTTTTCAGAACCAGGAAAATGGCCCCAGAAGCCAAAGGCTTGAGTAATTCTATTCTGGCTGTTTCCAGCTGATTCTAGAGAACCCTACAGGGCAGTACTAAAGAATCTCTGAATCAGAGACACCCGAAAAGCCAGGTGTCTGAGGCCTCCTCCACAAGTTTCAGAAGCAAGAAATACAGATGTCTGGCTTGACAAACACTTCTGGATGCTAAAGTAGCTGTTAGAAAAAGAAAACTAGGTTAGAGGCAGACTGTTGGGCCCTGCCACCCCAGGTGAATGAATGATGCCTCTGCTCAAACTAGAGTAGGTGAGATGAGTCCGTCATGGCAGATAAGAACTGCGCATGCACAAGCCAGAAAGCTACAGAGGGCCTGGAGTTTCTGAGCCAGGCATGTAGCCCTGGTTCAGAAGCACTGGTCAGTGTCCGACCAACCTTTAGGTCATCAAGGGTATTCTGAGAAGTGTATGGCCATATAAGCCAAAAAACTTCTGCATCTTTTCTGTTCTTTTTTTTTTTTTCAACAAACAAGTGTTTATTGAGCACCTACTATGTGCCAGGCACCATTCATGACCCCCCAGAAGAGAAAAAAACAAAACACAAGATAGAAACAGCAAACACAAATTCTGAGGGAGAGGAAAGGGGCAGTTGAGTAAGACAACTAAGGGGAACTGAGAAGCCTGGGGTGATGGGGGGCCTCTGCCTTAGGCCTCTTCTTCAGCCTCCTTACTGAAATCCTCCTCCTCTTCTGTGGTAGCGTCCTGGTACTGCTGATACTCAGTGATGAGGTCGTTCGTGTTGCTGTCAGCCTCAGTGAACTCCATCTCGTCCGTGCCCTCACCTGTGTACCAGTGGAGGAAGGCCTTGTGGTGGAACATGGCAGTGAACTGCTCCAAGATGCGCTTGAAGAGCTCCTGGATGCCAGTGCTGTTACTGATGAAGGTGAGAGCCATCTTGAGGCCATGAGGTGGCTGTCACAGACAGCTGTCTTGATGTTGTTGGGGATCCATTCCACAAAGTAGCTGCTCTTCTTGTTCTGCATGTTGAGCATCTGCTCATCGACCTCCTTCATGGACATCCGACCACGGGAGACAGCAGCCATGGTGAGGTATCGGCCGTGGCGGGGGTCACAGGGAGCCATCATGTTTTTGGCATCGAAGACCTGCTGGGTGAGTTTGGGCACTGTGAGAGCTTGTTACTACTGGCTTCCACGGCTGGTGAAAGGGGCAAAGGCAGGCATAAAGAAATCGAGACATGGGAAGGGAACCATATTGACTGCCAACTTGTGGAGGTCAGCACTGAGCTGGCCAGGGAAGTGGAGGCAGGCGGTGACACCTCTCATGGTGGCTGAGACGAGGTAGTTCAGATCCCAGTCGGTTGGTGTGGTCAGCTTCAGAGTGTGGAAGCAGATATCCTAGAGGGCCTCGTTGTCAATGCAATAGGTCTCATCGGTGTTCTCTACCAACTGATGGATGGAGAATTGTAGGGCTCGACCGCAGTGTCATATACCTTGTAGGAAGGTACCACACTGAAGGTGTTCATGAAGCAGTCAGGATACTCTTCTTGGATCTTGCTGATAAGGAGAGTGCCGATTCCAGAGCCTGTGTCCCAGCCAAGTGAGTGGGTCAGCTGGAAGCCCTGCAGGCAGTCACAGCTCTCCGCCTCCTTCCATACCACATCCAGGAACCAATAAACCAGTTTGGCTCTCTGTGTGTAGTGGCCTTTGGCCCAGTTGTTGCCTGCCCCAGACAGATCAAAAAGAAAGTTGTCTGGTCTAAAGATCTGGCCAAAATGACCTGAGTAAACAGGTTCTAGATCCCAGGTTCTAGATCCACCAGGATGGCACGAGGAACATATTTGCCACCTGTGGCTTCATTGTAGTACACGGAGATGCGGTCCAGCTGCAGGTCGCTGTCCCTGTGGTAGGTGCTGGTGGGTCGATGCCATGTTCATCACTGATCACCTCCCAGAACTTGGCACCGATCTGGTTGCCACAGTGACTGGCTTGGATGTGCACAATTTCCCTCATGGTTAAAATGTAATTTTTTTGCTCGCCACAAGGTGTGTATGGAGCAAGAAAATACGTAATTTTTTTCTCTGCTAGTCGCGGGCTGAAAGGATGGAATGCGCCCCAGAGGTTGGAGCAGTGAGGTGCGAGCACCGTGGCAGGAAGGCTCTGAGAGCTTTTCTGTTCTTAAAATCTCAGAGAGACGGTGTCCAAATAGGACTTGAATGGAAGACTGCCTAATATTACCAGGTTCCATAGACATTTGGTTCCTTCGTTTGCCCTGAAACAGTCAGCCAACTTTCTCTGCTCCCTCCTATAGGAGAAGTGAACTTATTCTAAATGCCAAGGGAAGAGATGGCCCTGACACGTGAAGTCCAATGTGTAGCCGCATCTTCCCACTTAGACCAGAAAAAGCCTCAGCAGGATCTCGGGGTTTTGGAATCGGTAGTCTCAGGAAACAATGTAGCACAATCGATCAGTCTGGAATGTTTAAGCATACAGGGCACAAGTAAAACCATAACTGGAAATTAATATATACATACACATAAATGCATACATTTTAAATGAAATAGGAAACATTTACAAATATATCATCAACATATAAATAAATAGAAATCAAAATACAAATATTTATACATACAACATTGTAGCACTGTCTGCCAGTTTGTGGTGGTGCCTTTGCATGCAAGCAAGAAAAAATTCATATAGATTATAAATAATAAAATATAGATCTTATATGTAATAACACAAAAATATACATTTATGCATACATACATAAATACATATTTGTATAAATATGCATGTAATAAACATAATGCAAACACACACACAGACACACACACACACACACACGCAGTTGCGCTTATAGTTATACTAAAGGCCATAGGGCTAGCTTTTCACCTACTGGCAGGGAAGGGAACCAAAAAGGCAACAGTAATCTTTCCCTGCAATTTCTATGTGACGCTACACCTACAGCAAGCACTAAGCCAGAGAATTTTAATCAGAGCAGCCCGAATTCTGTCACCTTCCACTGGGAGAGTTGTTTACTTTCACAGAGGTGTCGATCAGGGTAGGTGCTTTTCCTTAGAACACCTAAGGTAAGTGTATAAAATGATGTCCCTGTATATCTGGGTAGAGAAAGGTCTTTCTGCAAAGAGGAAGAAAGGCTAGATCTGAGCCTTCAGGATGCCCTGGGGTCAGTGTGAGTATTGGTGAGATAAGATGGTACTGGGCTGGAAAAACAGGTAGGCTAGGGTAGGACCAGCTCCTCTAATATCCTCCAATATGTCCCATGAGGTGAGACAAGGTAGTGTCTCCTGTGAATGGTCCCAGAATAATGGGATAGCTAAATATTCACCTCCAATTTTTTTCTCCCTCTGAAAATATAACATGGTTACTGGAAAACACTGTGTATATCACTGTGTAGTTTGGGGAGAGGAGCAACTTGGTCGAAGTGAAATCATTCCTCGTACACTTATGTGTGGCTCTTGGTCTGTAGTTCGAGAAGACGTCTCAGATTCACTTCCAAGTTCTGGGATATTTACAAAGGTATTCTAATCTGTGGAAAATTGTTAGTTGAATTTTTATGGAAGCAAGTAGAGTGAGATAGTTTCTATTCTAACAAATTGTTGACATCACCCTCTCTGGTAACAAATATCTTTAAAGAAGCATATTGAAACACATTATTACATACTATACAGCTTGGTAAACACTTAAATTTACTGAATACAGTAAATTTACTGAATACAGTAAAACAACACATCTTTTAAGTAGCATTCTTAGATTTATCTTTCAACATATAAACACCTCACTACATACATTACATACGTTAGATCCACTCATTAAAATAAAAGCTTTTTGCCATAGAATGTTTCTTACCCAAAATGCAATGGTAAGAAACATCTTTAAAAAAATATGCTTGGCTGGCCATGGTAGGGTGGCTCCCACCTGTAATCCTAACACTTTGGGAGACCGAGGTGGGGCAGATCACCTCAGGTCAGAAATTTCAGACCAGCCTGGCCAACGTGGTGAAACCCCATCTCTATTAAAAATACAAAAATTAGCGGGGTGTAGTGGTGGTCACCTATAGTCCCATCTATAGGAGGCTGAGGCAGGAGAATTGCTTGAATCCAGGAGGCAGAGGCTGCAGCTAGCCATGATTGCACACTGCACTCCAGCCTGGGTGACAGAGTGAGACTCTGTCTCAAAAAAAAAAAAAAAAAAAGCTTAAACGCTTTACACATATATGATAGCTTATTAAACACTTAAATTCCCTGAATTAATCCAGTTAACAACATATATTTTAAGTGACGTTATCAGTTTTATCTTCTGAACATGTGCCTGCAAACCTAGTGAGTAGGTGTATGTAGTGAAATATTAGATGTACTCTCTAATATAACACTCTTCACAAGAAAGATTTTTAAATGCATAATTTTAAAAATCTATAAATAAGCATGTTTAAGGACTTCGTTACATACTTTATAATTTGGTAAACACTTGCATTTAATTAATACATTCATTGAATTAACACCATTATCAACTAATCAGTAACATTTTTAGAATCATCTTTTAAGCATATGCTTATAAACATGTTACAGTGAGCCACATTCACTCACTGATGTAACAATTTTCAGAACAAAGCTTTTAAAATGCATGGAAAGAGGCCGGGCACCGTGGCTCACACCTGTAATCCCAGCACTTCAGGAGGCTGAGGTGGGAAGATCACCTGAGGTCACGAGTTCAAGACTAGCCTGGCCAATATGGTGAAACCCCGTCTCTACTAAAAGTACAAAGAAGATTAACTGGGCCTGATGGCACCTACCTGTAGTCCCAGCTACTCAGGAGGCTGAGGCAGGAGAATCACTTGAACCTGGGGGGCAGAGGAAGTTGCAGTGAGCCAAGATTGCACCATTGCACTCCTGCCTGGGTGGCGGAATGAGACTCCATCTCAAAAAAAGAAAAAAAAAAAAATATATATATATATATATATGTATATATATAAATAAAATAAAATGTGTGGTAAGAAAAATCTTTAAAGAACCATGTTTAAACACTTTATTACATACATTCCAGTTTGGTAATACTTGCTTGCATTCACTGAATTAACATAGTCACCAACTCATTTTATCAATGACATTCTTAGATCATCTTTTAGGCGTGTGTCTACTAACTATTCCCTGCATAGTATTACATCCACTCACTGAAATAACACTCTTCATTACAAAGCTCTTAAAATGAATAACAAAAGCATCTTTTAAAACATGTTTAAACATATTATTGCATGCTTTATCATGTGGTAAGCACTTACATTCAATGAGTTAACATAGTTACCAACTCATCTAATAAATAGCATTATTAGAATTATCTTTAATATAAGTGTCTACAACCTCACACTACATATCCCCTTACTAAAAGAACACTCTTCACAACAAAGATTTTAAGATATATAGTAAGGAACTTCTTTAAAGAAACATATTTAAACATTTTATTATATATTTGCAATTGGGTAAACACTTGAAATCACTAAATTAATACATTTACAAATTCATTTTATCAACAACATCTTAGAAATATCTTTTAAGGGCTGGGTGCGGTGGCTCACGCTTGTAATCCCAGCACTTTGGGAGGCCGAGGCAGGTGGATCATGAGATCAGGAGATCGAGACCATCCTCGCTAACATGGTGAAACCCCGTCTCTACTAAAAAATACAAAAAAATTAGCCAGGCATGGTGGCGGGCACCTGTAGTCCCAGCTACTTGGGAGGCTGAGGCAGGAGAATGGCATGAACCCGGGAGGTGGAGTTTGCAGTGAGCCGAGATCACGCCACTGCACTCCAGCCTGGGTGACAGAGCGAGACTCCATCTCAGTTAAAAATAAAAAGAAATATATTTTAAGTATGTATCTACAAATACCTTACTACATGTTACTTATATAACATCCTTCACAGTAAAGCTTTCAAAATTCATAAGGACAGTGACATCACCAAAAAGGCTGAGTAGAAGCAAGCTGGTTTCCACTTCCTGACTGACAGAAAACCTTAAACAAATTCAAAGCACCAAGATTATCATCAGCAATATCACAGAACTCAAATATGCAAATAAGATAGTTACTGAAGTAATGGAGAAGTGAAAAAATCCATGCAGATATAGAGGAGTAAGACTTTTATATTCCTGACATCCTAGCACACATCTGCCGGACACCAAGTGTGCAGAAAATTTTTCACCTATTAAAGCTTACTAGACCAAAAAAAAAAAAAAAAGGTGAAGAAAAAGAAGATTCAGGACGACAACCAGCTTTCCCGCCATCTTGGGATTCCAGACAGAAGACACCCACAAGAAGTATAGCCAGTGCCTTAAGGGAAGAAAAACTCCTGAGGACACCCAGAAACAAAGAGATTAGGTAACAGGTATCCCCAGCCTGGGAAATGTAGCTATTTAGCCAAAGGAGATGCCAAATCACAGTGGCTGTTCAGTGACACCATGCTGTAGGAGCTGTGTTTCATAGGTTCTCAGATCACAAATCCCTAGCTAGCCTTGCCAAGTTTCCCTGGTATTCCCTTTAGGAGCCCCCTCATCTGGCACAAGTGCTCTGAATGGTTGCTAGAGCTGAGGCAAACCAGGGATTAAGGTGCCATCTAGTGCCAAAAAGGAGGCAGTGACATAGCAAAAAGGATATTCAAGGTAAATTGCAAACAATCTCTAACAAACACACCCAATACAAAATAAAACAAGCCAGATAGAGAAGATTTGAATGAATAACTAATCCTTTAATGCAGACACATAGATGTACATTCATAAGAGAAAACAGCAGACAAAAAAATCATAATCTTCCCGAGTGGACAAAGCAAGAAGCCACTGGCCAACACTAACTAAACAGTGATAGTTAGGCTCTCTGGTCAAGAACCCAAAATATTATTATTATTTTTTTTTTGAGATGGAGTCTTGCTCTTGTCACCCAGGCTAGAGTGCAATAGCATGATCTCGGCTCACTGCAACCTCTGCCTCCTGAGTTCAAGTGATTCTCCTCCCTCAGCCTCCCGAGTACCTGGGATTACAGGCACCCGCCACCACACCCAGCGAACTTTTGTATTTTTTTAGTAGAGACGGGGTTTCACCATTTTAGCAAGGCTGGTCTCGAACTCCTGACCTCGTGATCTGCCCGCCTCAGCCTCCCAAAGTGCTGGGATTATGGTGTGAGCCACTGCGCCCAGCCCCCAAAATCATATTTTTAAGGAAACTCAGTGATACACAAAATAATACAGAAAAGCAATACAGAAATTTATCAGAGAAATTTAAGGAAAAGATTGAAATTATTTTTTAAAAACATCAAATGGAAATCCTAAAACTAAGAAGTATATCGACTGAACAAAAATTCATGAGCGGCTCTCAATGGCAGATGAATCAAGCAGAGGAAGAAATCAGTGAGCTTAAAGACAGGCTGATGGAAAATACACAGTCAGATGAGATAAAAGAAAAGAATGAAAAGTAGTAAAGAAAGCCTGTAAGATATAGACAATCATATCGAAATAGTAAATCTCAGAATTACTGATATTCAAGAGGAAGCTGAGCAAAAGCAAGGAATAGAAATTTATTCAAAGAGGCAGGGTGCAGTGGCTCATGCCTGTAATCCCAGCATTTTGGGAGGCTGAGACAGGTGGATCACTGAAGGTCAGGAGTTCAAGACCAGCCTGACCAACATGGTGAAACCTTGTCTCTACTAAAATTACAAAAATTAGCCGGGTGTGGTGGTGCGCAGCTGTAATCCCAGCCACTTAGGAGGCTGAGGCAAAATAATTGCTTGAACCTGGGAGTCAGAGGTTGCAGTGAGCTGAGATCATGCCTCTGCACTCCAGCCTGGGTGATAGAGTGAGACTCCTTCCCAAAAAAGAAAAAGAGGAAAAAAATGAAAGTCTGTTCAAAGAAATAATAACAGAAAACTTTCCAAAATTTGAGAAAGATATAAATCTCCAAGTATAAGTTTAAGAAGGTCAGAGATCACCAGACAGAGTAAAGCCAAATAAGATTACCCTAGGACATAGGATAATAAAACCCTCAAAGATCTAAGACAAATAAAATACTAAAAGCAGCAAGGGAAAATGAGTGAATAATATAAAGGAGCTCCAATCTGACTGGCAACAGACTTCTAAATGGCAACTGTCCAACCCAGGAGAGAGTGGGAGTATATGTAAAGTACTGAAAGACTAAAATTGTCAACTGCGGATACTGTACCCAGCAAAGCTATCCTTCAAACATGAAGGGGAGATAGTCTTTCTCAGACAAACGAAAGTTAAGAGAATGCATCCCATCAGACCCCTCTAACAAGAAATGCCAAAAGAACTTCTTCAGTCTGAAAGAGAAAAACATAAATGTACAAAAAAAAAACATACAAAGTTATAAAAACCAGTGGTAATAATAAGCTCACAGACAAACTCAAAATTTTGTAATTGTAACTGTAGTATGAAGTCCACTTATCATTTTAGTATGATGACTAAAAACAAATCTATCAAAAACAAAAGTAGCTACAGAACCTGTTAAGAGAGAAGAAATACAAAGATACATAAAGTGACACAATGAAATTCAAAATGTGGGGAAGTGTAGAGCTTTCTTAGTTTTTTTCTTTGTTTATATTATTTTGTGATTAAAGTAATCACTTTAAGATATTTTTGTAATCTTCATAATCACAGAACAAAATGTTCTAATAAATACACTGAAAATAAAAAGCAACAAATTAAAACACAGTACCATAGAAAATTAACCACAAAGAAGAGACAGTGAGAAAGAGAGGAGTTACAAAACAACAAAGATACAAGTCACGAAATGACAATAGTACTTATTTATCAGTACTTATTTATCAAAAGAATGAACTGATTTCTTCAATTGAAAGACATTGAGTGGATGAATGAATAAAGAATATACACACTGCCTACAATGAACCCATTTCATCAATAAAGACACGTATAAACTGAAAATGACAGGATGAGAAAAAATTCCATGCGAATGGAAACCAAAAAAGAGCAGGTGTAGCAATATTTATATCATATAAAATAGACCACAAGTAAAATGTAAAAAGATAAAGGAGGTCACTATATAATGATAAAGGGGTCAATTTCGAACACCCCAGTGGAGAAGCTGAGGTCAACATCAGATTTTAAATATTTAAGGTGGATACAAAACTATTTCAGCAATACAGAAAATTAAGTGTGTTGTTGTGGACGATGATGCTGTTGGTAAAACAAGTCTCCTGATATCCTACACAACAAACAAATTTCCATTGGAACATGTGCCTACTGTTTTTGACAATTATGCAGTCAGTTATGATTGGTGGAGACCCATATACTCTTGGGCTTTTTGATACTGCAGGGCAAGAGGATTATGACAGATTACTGCTACTGAGTTATCCACAGACAGATGTATTTCTAGTCTGTTTTTCAGTGGTCTCTCCACCTTCATTTGAAAACGCGAAAGCAAAGTGGGTGCCTGAGATAACTCGCCACTGTCCAAAGACTCCTTTTTTGCTTGTTGGGATCCAAATTGGCCTCAGAGATGACCCCTCTACTGTTGAGAAACTTTCCAAGAACAAACAGAAGCCTGTCACTCCAGAGACTGCTGAAAAGCTGGTCCGTGACCTGAAGGCTGTAAGGTATGTGGAGTGTTCCGCACTCACACAGAAAGGCCTAAAGAATGTGTTTGACAAAGCAATTTTGGCTGCCCTGGAGCCTCCAGAACCAAAGAAGAGTCGCAGGTGTGTGCTGCTATGAACATCTCTCCAGAGCCCTTTCTGCCCAGCTGGTGTTGGCATCATACTAAAAGCAGTGTTCAAATCAAACTAAAGATTAAAAATTAAAGTTCATTTTTGCAATAATGGCAAATGCCCTGCACCTACCCACATACACTCATGTGAGACACGGCCATAGGTATGGCCCCTTCCCCCTCCCAGGACTAGGTGACTTTGAGTAATTGTGTATTGTCAGAAAAGTGATTAGTACTAGTTTTGGTTTTGTAGCTTGAAAAAATATTTTTTTGTTTGTTTAAAAGTAAGGCATACAGACTAACTGGAATTGTTGAAGCTGCTCCCTGGTTCCACTCTGGAGAGTAATCTGGGACATCTTAGTGTTTTGGCTTTTTTTGTTTTTCTCCTCTTTTTTTCAAGGACTGTGTGTGGGGTTTGTTTTTTAGTCCTGTTTTTTTTAATTCATTAACCAGTGGATAGCCCTTAAGGGGAGGAGGATGGATTGATTCCACCTTCCACTTCCTAGATCTAGTTTAGAAAACATGTTCCTCATCTGGTGCTCTTAGGAAGGAGTAGAGTAAATGCCTCATTTAGTAACATGCTCCTTTTTGAAAGTTGCCTTTTCTCCCCACCCTGGAGTAGATCCAGTATTGGATGAAACTCCTGAAAGTGGGTGAAGCCTGTCTTGCCCCTCCTCTTTTCTAGGACACACTATATGTGATTGTGACTTTCAAGGACATTTGTTTGCCATTTGCTGATTTTTTGGGGAAGTTAATTTCTAACTTCTCTCACTGATAAATGAAGAAAAGTATTGCACCTTTGAAATACACCAAATGAATTGAGTTTGTAATTAAAAAAATTTCTTTTCCCTGTCTAAAAAAGGGAGTCAATCTAGCAATAAAATATAACAATTATAAATATATACTCAAAACAAGAGCACATGAGTACATAAAGCAAACATTAGTAGATCTAAACAGAGAGAAAACTGCAATATATTAATAGTAGAGTACCTCAACACTCTGAGGAAAGAACAGCTCATTCTGACAGTAAATCAACAACAACCACAAAATTGGAGTTAAGCTACACACTTGACCAAATGAG
>NC_037670.1:57206721-57217585 GCF_003255815.1 Theropithecus gelada | reverse complement strand
ATCAAAAAATACAAGTACAGGTATCTTTTCAATAGAAGTTAGGTTGATTCCTTATCTTTGCTATCGTGAATAGTGTTGCGATAAATTTATGGCAAGATATGCAACCAACCTAAGTGTACAAGTACAGGTATCAAAAACCTGCACTTGTATGTTTATCACGCTATTCACAATAGCAAATATATGGAATCAACCTAAGTGTTCATAAGCAAGATAAATCAATAAAGAAAATGCGGTGTATTTGTACAATGGTATACTATTCAGTCATAAGAAAGAATGAAATCGTATCTTTTGTAGCACCATAGCTGGAACAGGAGGCCATTATCTTAAGTTAAGATCATTATCTTAAGATAAGATCATTAAGAAACGATCCAGGCACAAAAAGACAAACACTATATGATCACACTTATATGAGGAATAGAAATAAGTTGATTTCATAAAAGTATAGAGTAGAATAGTGGTTACTAGATCCTGGGAAGGATGGAGGAAGGACTAGAACAGGTTAGTCAACTGGCAAAAGGTCAGACAGGAATAATAAGTTCCAGTGTTCTATTTCACAGTAGGATGACTAAAAACAATTTAGTGTAAATTTCAAGAAAGAATTATTTTGAATGTTATCACCAAAAAGAAGTGATAATTGTTGAAAGTGATAGATATGGTAAGTCAAGTACACTGATTTGATCATTATACAATGTATACATGCATTAAAACGTCACATTATACTCCATAAATATGTATTTTTATGTGAATTATAAATTATTTAATTAAAAATGGAACTACCATGTGATTCAGCCATCCCACTACTAGGTCTATATCAAAAGGAAATTAAATCGACATGTCAGAGAGACACCTGTACTCCCATATTTATTGCAGCACTGTTCACAAGGGCAAAGATATGGAATCAAACCAAGTGTCAATAAATGGAGGAACAAATGTTCAGAATGTAGTCTATGTGCATAATGTAATACCATTTAGTTACAAAAAATAATGAAACCCTTTCATTTTGACAACATGGATAAACCTAGAGAACATTATGTTAAATGGTATAAGCCAGGCACAGAAAAACGAATACCACATTATATCACTTACATGTGGAATCTAAAAAAGTTGATCTCATAAAAGTAGAGAGTAGAATGGTAGTTACTAGAAGCTGGAGTGTTTAGCGGGGAAGAGAGAATGGGGGATGCTGGTAAAAAGATATACGATTACAATTAGATAAAAGGAATAAATTTCAAGAGATCTACTGTACAGCAAAGTGACTATGGTTTAGTTGATGATATACTGTATTCTTTCATTTGTTTTTTTGAGACAGGTTCTCACTCTGTCACCCAGGCTGGAGTGCAGTGGCTCAATCACAGCTCACTGAAGCCTCAACCTCCTGGGCTCAAGTGATCCTCACGCCTCAGCCTCACGAGTTGCTGGGATTACAGGTATGTGCCACCATGCCCAAATAATTTTTAAAAATTATTTTATAGAGATAGAGTCTACGTTGCCCTTGAACTCCTGTCCTCAAGGGATCTCCTGCCTTGGACTCCCAAAGTACAAGGATTACAGGCATGAGTTGTCCTGCCCAGTCAATTATTATATTCTTGAAAAAATGTAAACAGAACTAGTGTTATATGCTCTTACCACAAAAATAATAACTATGTCAGATGATGCATTTAATTAGCTAGATTTGGATGGGTGCACTCCTGTAATACCAGCACTTTGGGAGGCTGAGGTGGGCAAATCACGTGAGGTCAGGAGTTTGAGACCAGCCTGGACAACATGATGAAACCTGTCTCCATAAAAATACCAAAATCAGCTGGGCATGGTGGTGCATGTCTGTAAACCCAGCTACTCAGGAGGCTGAGGCACAAGAATTGCTTGAATCCAGGAGGCGGAGGTTGCAGTGAGCCAAGATCAGGCCACTGCGCTCCAGCCTGGGCGGCAGAGCGAGACTCTGTCTCAAAAAAAAAAAAAAAAAAAAATTAATAATAATCATAATCATAATAATCTAGATATACCCATTTCACAATATATATGTACTCCAAAACAATATTGCACATGATAAAAACATACAATGTCATCTGTCAATTAAAAATTGTCAGTTAAAAATATTTTTATCTGTCAATTAAAAATACATATTTTTATCTGTCAATTAAAAATAAATAAATATATGTTAATTAAAATAAGCATTTATCTGGCCAGGCACAGTGGCTCACGCCTGTAATCCCAGCACTTCAGGAGGCCAAGGCACGTGGATCACGAGGTCAGGAGATTGAGACCATCCTGGCTAACACAGTGAAACCCTGTCTGTAGTAAAAATACAAAAAACATTTGGCTGGGCGTGGTGGCGGGCACCTGTCCTCCCAGCTACACGGGAGGCTGAGGCAGGAGAATGGTGTGAACCTGGGAGGCGGAGCTTGCAGTGAGCTGAGATCCAGCCACTACACTCCAGCCTGGGCGAGTGAGACTCCACCAAAAAAACACACAGAAAAAAGCATAAAGCATTTATCTGTCAAGTAAAATAAAAAATTTCACCAACCTGATGCTAAAAAGAAAAAAATAAGTCAATAAATAAATAAAACTTTTCTAGATAATCTGCACTCTAGCCCTCTTAGAAACATCTTTTATACATGTGTCTTAACAGAATGTATTACAATAGTTAAGAGTAGTTAACATATCCCTTCCCTGAATTCACACCATTATGAATTACTTGCACAACTTACCAAATTAGACACGTGTTTAATATGTGTTTTAAGTCTACTAGATGGAGTTTGAGTGATGAACACTTCTATTTACTGAAATAAAACTGTTGTAAATCAAGCATATAACTCATACCCTCAGAAACATTTCTGGTAAGTGTCTTAAGAGAATGTATTAAATGAACTTAAGAATGGTGAACACTTCCAATCAATTAAAAAAAATTGTTTTGAGTCATGCAGGCAAGGACCTGTGTTAGAAACTTATTTTGTACATGTGTCATACCACAATAGTATTAAGCGCCTCAAACACATCTTTAAGCTGAAATTACACGGTTCTTAATCACGTGCACAACCAGCACTCCTAGAGGAAAGTTTACACATGTGTCATAATGGAATGTAGGGAATGTAGTAGATTGCGTTTTGAGTGTTGAGAGCTGCTTTTCAGTGACCGTGTTGTTCTGAATCACTACGCAGCTAGAAACTTAGAAACATCTTTTGTGTACTTACCTTAAAAGAGTATTAGATAGACGGCTGGGCACGGTGGCTCACGCCTGTAATCCCAGCACTTTGGGAGGCGAGGCGGGCAGATAACGAGGTCAGGAGATGGAGACCATCCTGGCTAACACGGTGAAATCCCGTCTCTACTGAAAATACAAAAAATTAACCGGGCGCGGTGGCCAGCACCTGTAGTCCCAGCTACTCGGGAGGTTGAGGCAGAAGAATGGCGTGAACCTGGGAAGCGGAGCTTGCAGTGAGCCGAGATCGCGCCACTGCACTACAGCCTGGGTGACAGAGCGAGACTCCGTCTCAAAAAAAAAAAAAAAAAAAAGGAATATTAGATAGACATAAAAGAGTATTAGATAGACATAAAAGTGAACACTTCCATAAAATAAAAATATTCTGAATTGTGTACAACTAACACTCTTAGAGATATATTTTATACATTTGTCATAAGAGCGTATTAGGATATAAAAATGGTAAATATTTCCATTCACTGAAGCAACACTGTTCTCAATCACACATGCAACACTCCTAGTAAAGTCCTTTACATATGAGTGTTACTAAGTATTTTACATGGAGTTAAGAGTGGTTAACACTTTCATTGAAATAACACTTTCAGAATCACACGTGCAACTAGAACTCATGAGAGTACTTTTCATATATGTGATTTAACATATATAATAAATTTTAAGATTTAAGAGTGGTGAATACATTGAAATCAAAGTGTGCTGAATCACTAATGCAACTTGCATTCTTGGAAACATAGTTTACGGATATGCCTTAACAGAGCACATTTATACAGAATTGATGGACATTTCATTCCCTAAAATAACACTGTTCTGAATCAGTCATGCAACTAGCAGTCTTAGAAATGTATTTTGCACATGTGCCTAGCAGAGTATATTAGATGACATAAAAGTGGAGAGACCTTCCATTCACACAAAATAACACTGTCCTGAATAATACATAAAATAGAATTCGTAGAAATAGCTCATGTCTTCACAGAGTGTATTAAATACAGTTGAGTGATGAAAACATCTATCCATTGAATTAGCATTGTTCTTAATCATTTACACAAGTAGTACTCTTACAAATAGCTTTCATACATGATTCTTAATAGAGTGTGTTAGATGGAGTCAACAGAGCTGAATACGTTCATTCATTGGATTGATACTGTTCTGAACCAAGCACACAATGAGTACTCTGAGAAATGCCTTTATACATGTATCTGCCAGGATGTATTAGAATGAGATGAGCAGCAAACTAAACCATTCACTGAAATGACACTTTTATCTATCATGCATAAATTAGCAATCTTAGAAACATCTTTCATACATGTGTCTTAACGGGGCATTTCAGATGGAGTTAAGAGTGGTGAACACTTTCATTCACTCAAAATTGTTCTGATTCATGCATCCAACTAACAATTATAGAAACATCTTGTATACATGTGTTTTGGCAAGGTATAAAAAATGAAGTTGGCTGGGCGTGGTGGCTCACGCCTGTAATCCCAGCACGCTGGGAGGCCTAGGCAGGCCGATCACGAGGTGAGGAGATGGAGACCATCCTGGCCAACACGGTAAAACTCTGTCTCTACTAAAAATAAAAAAAAATAAAAAATAAAAAATTAGCTGGGCATGGCAGTGCACACCTGTAGTCCCAGCTACTCAGGAGACTGAGGCAGGAGAATGGTGTGAACCCGGGAGGCGGAGCTTGCAGTGAGCCGAGATGGCGCCACTGTACTCCAGCCTGGGCGACAGAGGGAGACTCCATCTCAAAAAAAAAAAAAAAAAAAAAAAAATTAATATAAGAGTGGTAATAACACTGTTCTGAAACACCACACAAATAGCTCCTTTACAAACATATTTTGTACATGTGTCTCACTACAGTGTATTAAATGGAGTAGAGCAGTGAACACTTTCACTGAAATAATACTGGAGCACACATGAAGCTAGCACTCTTATAAAGATCTTCTCTATGAAAGTGTGTTACATGGGCATGAAAGTGGTGAGCGCTTCCATTAACTGAAATACTTATTTGGGTAGCAAGCACAACTGTCAATTGTACAAACATTTTTACACACTTGTCTTAAAGGAGTATACACATACTAGGTGAAGTTAAGAATGAAGAACACTTCCATTAACTGAAATAATACTTTTTTGAGTTACATACCTGAACTCTTGGAAACATCTTTTATACATGTGACCTCAGAGATTTTATAAATGGTGTTTCGAGTGGTGAACTGCTTCATTCACTGAAATTACACTATTCTGAATCAACTGTGCAACTTGCATTCTGAGAATATCAATTATATTTATGTTTGAACAAAGTATACAAATGGAGTTAAAAATGATGAAATGATAGGGGAAAAAACCCTGCCTGAATCATGGAAATAACCAGCACTCCTAGAAACACCTTTTATATATGTGCATTAACAGAGTGTTGGACATTGAAGGGCTAAACTCTGCTCACTGAAATAATGATGTTCTGAATCACATGTTCAACTTCCATCCTAAAAAACATCTTTCGTAGGTATCTTCTCAGAGCGCATTAAGTGAAGTTAAGAGGACTGAAAACTTTCATTCACTGAAGTAAGATTGTTTTGAATCACATGCACAACTACCATTCCTAGAAACTGTCTTCAGCCAGGCATGGTGGCTCACTCCTGTAATTCCAACACTTTGGTAGGCTGATGTGGGATGATCACTTGAGCCCAGGAGTTCGAGACCAGCTGGGCAATATAGTGAGATCCGGTCTCTTATGAAAAATAAATAAATAATATAAAGAAACTTTTTAATACATGTAGATGAATTAAATGTAACAAATATTGAATTAAAAATATTGAACACTTCCATTTGCTGAAATACCGTTGTGAATTAAGCTTGCAAAAATCACTCTTACAAACATATTTCATACATGGATCTTAACAGAGTATATTAGAATTGTGGGTAAACACTCCATTTACTGAAATAATACTGTTCTGAAAGATACACTCAACTAGCACTTTTTAGAAACATCTTTTATTATATGGTGTTAAGAGTGTTGAACACACCCAGTGAGTGAAATAACACTGTTCTCAATCACCTGTGCAACTTAGATTCTTAGAAATAGCTTCTATACATTGTTTTAAGAGTTTTTAGATGAAGTTAAGAGTAGTGCACCCTTCCATTTACTAAAATAATGCTGTTTTCAGTTATAGTTGCAACTGGTACTATTAGAACAGTTTTTACATGGGCCTTAACACAGTGTATTAGATGGAGTGATGAGTGGTGGACATTTCCATTCACTGTTGTGAATCACGTAAACAAGTACCCATCTGAGAAGCAACTGTCATAGAAGTGTCTTAGACAAAGGCACCAAGAAGACGCAATAGGGAAAGGTTAGTCTCTTTCATATCTAGTGTTGGGAAAACTGGATATCCACCTGCAAAAGGATGAAATTGAACCCTTACCTTACACCAAAAGCAAAAGTCAACTCAAAACAGATTAAAGACCTAAACGTAAGACTTGAAACTGTAAAACACCTAAGAGAAAACATGGGAAAGAAACTGATACATATTGGCCTTGGCAATGATTTTTCTGATAGGACAGGCAATGAAAGCAAGAACAAACAAGTAGGACTACATCACACTGAAAAGCTCTACAAAGCAAAGGAAACAATCGATAAAATGAAAAGGCAATCTATAGAATCTACTACAGAAGCAGAGTGTAGTACTGTGATTATCAGAGGCAGGAAAGGGGAAAGGGAAATGGGGAGATTAAGTTAAAACATATAAAGTAACAGTTATGAGGATGAATAAACCTACAGACGTAAAATACAGCATGAGGACAACAAGGCAATCTACAGATTAGTAGAAAATATTTGTGAACCACATATCTGATAACAGGTTACTATCCAAAATATTTAAGAAAATCAATAGCAAAAAGAAAAAAACACAAAAACCCAATTAAAAAATAGGCAAAGTACCTGAATAAACATTTCCCAAAAGAAGGCATAAAAAGCAGCCAACAGGTGTATGAAAAGGTGTTCAACATCACTAATCAAGCAAATGCAAAGCCTATTATCAAAGAGACAATAGATAACAAATTGGTAAGGGTATAGAGAAACAAAAACCTCTTTGCGCTGTTAATGAGAATGTAAATTGGTGCAGCCATTATGGAAAACAATACAAAGATTGCTGAAAAAAATTAAACTACCGTATGACCCAGAAATCTCTCTTCTGGGTATATACCCAAAGGAAATGAAATCAACACCTTGTAGAGATATCTGCACTCCAATGTTCATTTCAGAATTATTCATAATAGCTCAGATAGGTAAATAATCTAATTGTCAAGAAATAAATGGATGAAAAACTGCGGAGGTTGTGTGTATATCTATATACAAAATTGAATATTATTCAGCCTTAGAAAAGGAGAACCTGCCATTTTTGACAACATGGATAAACCTAGAGGACATTATACTAAGTTAAATAAGCTAGGCACAGAAAGAAAAACACTACATAATCTCTCATATGTGGAATCTAAAAAAAAATAAAATAAAATTCTGAATACACAGAAGCAGAGTGTAGTGCTGTGATTATCAGAGGCAGGAAAGAGGAAAGGGGAATGGGGAGATTAAATTAAAAGATACAAAGTAACAGTTATGTAGGATGAATCTACAGATGTAAAATACAGCATGAGGACTGCAGTTCATAATATTGTTTACTGGAAATTTGTTAAGAGAGTAGAATATGTGTGCTCTTAACTACAAAAAATGGTAACCATGTGAAATCATGGGTATGTTAATAGACTTAACTGCATTAATCATTTCACTGTGCATATGTATATCAAAACATATTGTCCACTTTAAATATATACAATAAAAATATGTTTGAAAAATAAAATATAAGTGCTATACATGTGTCTTAGAATGTATTAGATGGAGAGTGGTGCACACTCCCATTTACCGAAATAGCTGTGTTGAATCATGTATGCAACTAACACTGTTAGACGTATCTTTTATACATGTGTCATAACTGTGTTTACAAGATTGAGTGAGGAACAGTGAACATCATTGTTCTGAATCACTGGACAACTTATATTCTTACAAATGAGGTAGATCAACAGGACTTGTTTTCTGAGCACTGGTAATGACCCTACTGATTAAAACAGGATGCAGTAAAAAAAAAAAAAAAGAAAGAAAAAGAAAAGACAGAGAAAACTGGTACATGGTGACAAAAGTGACCTCTCATTACCCTCACCCCTCATTAGCATGGGCAACAACCCAGAACTCACTCTATATGGTTCTGTGTACTCCCCCGTCCCTTTTCTAAAACATTCTGAATAACCCGCCTCTTAATTAGCATCTAATTAAGATTAGACGCTATGATTAGAAACCATGATTTCACATAGTTACCAATTTTTTGTGGTTAAGAGGACACAAAATCTACTCTCTTCACAAATTTCCAGTAAGCAATATAGCTAGCCAGCAGTCCATGGGGGCTGTGGCTGTGGCTGCTGCTCTAGGCTGCTCTGCCTACGAGAGGTCACTTTGCTGTACACTCTTGCTCTAATACATTGGCTTTTTTTCATTGTTAGTGTGCTCTTGAATGCTTTCCTCAGCAAAGCCAAGAACCTTCCCAGGCTAAGCCCTAATTCTGGGGTGCACCTGCTTCAGAAATCTCTTTTATACATATGTCAAGAGAATACATTGCATGGAATGCTGAAAATTTCTATTCACTAAAATAACACTGTTCTGAATCACCTGAATGAACAACTTGCATTCTCTTAAACATCTTTTATATATGTGTTTATTAGAACAATAAACTATGAGAGATGCCAAATCAGAACCACCCACATAAGCTATTTCCTAATTCTTCATCCACAGAGTCTTGGAGGAAACTGAGGACGAGAGAAGTTCTAATGCTTGCCAAGTGGATTCATCTAAGGAGAATCAAGTTTCTTACAGGAAGACAGAGGCAAGGAAATATTTACTAGCAAAGTGAAACAGACTCTTCTGTCCTGGCATAGAGAAAGGACTTTCCATTAGGAGTGGAGAGAAAATTCAATCTAGCTGTGAATCTCCTCTTTGCATGTTCATGGGAAATAAAATCTGTTTTGCCCTGGGACAGCCCTCCCCCAACCCTGGAGTGAATTTCCAAAATTAGGGCAGGATATTTCCCTTATGATAGCTATCGAAAAATTACCCAGGAATGGGGTGCCTCTGCTCCCTCCCAGCCAAGGGTACAAAGATATTTTCTCAGACTGAAGGCCCTAGAGCCTATTGCTCAACATCTCATGTCAGTATTAGATGCTGCAGAAGAATGAGCTTAAGTCCTAGCCCACTCCACTTTTCTTCCAGATTCCTCCAATTGCTCTCCCCAAATTCATTTCCTGTCTCCCTCACCACTGAGAGCTTACATTCCTAAAGAAAAATGTGTGCAAGGTTTGGGGAAGGGGATCTACCAGTTCTTGGAAACATGTTTTATTCTACATAAACATAAAGGTCAACTATAACTCCCAGAGTAAAGGGGCTCAGACTCAGAAAATAAACACTTTGTTCCCTTTCTAGTATGTTAACAGCTTTGGATTGTTGACTGCCCCCAAAGATCACCAGAACTAAGTTTATCAAACTTAATACAGTAAGAGAGAACACCACCTTAACTGATTATGAGGCGTGGACAGCCAGGAGAAGACATTTAATCATAGTGTTTTAGGGTCTGAGTTGTGTGATTTTATGATGGGTATTTCAAGACTAAAATTTATTGGCACAGCAAAGCCACGGTCATGAAATTAGTCTTATAACTAAGCTGTTTGGGGTGGTAGGTAAGCTGTTTTAGTCGGTTTACAATATTATTTCTGAAAGCAGTAATTCCTAGAGCAAATAGCTAAGTTATTTGTATTTGTTTTCAGTATCGTTTAAGCCAGGAAAGTATGCCTAGTCTCAGAACTGTTTAACACAGAGACACAGAATTACATTGGTCTCAATCCTCATGACATCGAGGAAAAAAACACCCAAATGAATATCTCAGAAAATTATCCTGCCACTAAAGTATGAGGAAAAGTCCTTCCTGTTCCATCTAACCTTTCCATAAATGAAACCGCTACCACATCAGCTTCAAATTTCTACAAATACATTCCTACAAAATGAACATGCTAAGGCCTTTTAGTCAATATACTGAAGTCAATAAAAACTGTTTCAATGATTCTCTAAAATATTATACTAGAGAGAAAATAG
Organism: Theropithecus gelada; assembly: GCF_003255815.1. Taxonomy (NCBI): domain Eukaryota; kingdom Metazoa; phylum Chordata; class Mammalia; order Primates; family Cercopithecidae; genus Theropithecus; species Theropithecus gelada. Next base: position 57,207,185 of record NC_037670.1, on the reverse strand, counting down.
TATGTTTGAAGCAGAAGCCAGATAGATAGTTAACTTCTTCCAGCTGTGGTTTCCTTAGTTAGTCAAACTAATATTATCATTATTGTGGCCATTAAAGATATAATGTATATGTATTCAGAATAATTCTGGGTGTTTTTAAAGTAATGTTTTCTACTTCAGAAAGTATTAGTTCCAAATTGTTCCCACAACTCACAGATATTAAGTGATATCAGAAAGAGTCAGAGTTTCTTCTATAATGAAACAAAAATCACTCATCCATTATGACGTCTCTCCAAGGAGGCTTGCTGCCCCATGGTAAAAGAACTTATGACATGGAAGAAGAAAATGAATCCCATATTTTCTAGAATAAGGAGTCATAAAGAGGCCAGAATGACAGCAAAGAAGTTAGGCACCAGCGTTCTCATTTATCCTCTTCTATTGTGGTTGTTAAAGATTTTAGAAACATCCTGATGAGAATGGGGGAG
>NC_037670.1:57165988-57206677 GCF_003255815.1 Theropithecus gelada | reverse complement strand
ACACACACACACACACACACACACACACACACACAAAACCAGCGGTGGATGTGCACCTGTAGACCCAGCTACTTGGGAGGCTGAGGCATGAGAATTACTTGAACCCAGGAGGCGGAGGTTTCAGTGAGCTGATATCAATCACACCACTGTATTCCAGCCTGGGCAAGAGTGAGACTTCAGAAGAAAATAACAATAATAATAATAATAATGGCCCCAAGCTCCACCCAAGTTGCTGCAAAAGACATTATTTCATTTTTTCATGGCTGCGTAGTATTCCATGGTGTATATATACCATATTTTCTTTATCCACTCATTAGTTGATGGGGGAAACTTCTATTTTGGTAAATTTGGGGCCTGAACTCTGCCATCTTGTCCATTCCTGAGAAATTGTGAAATGGAATAGTCAACATGGACCAATCTATTGATGCAATACAGAAACAATCTAGTCCAGCTACACCTAAATGCCTCTAAGAAGTATCTGCACCTCATCATTCAGCACACTCTTGTACTCTTTGGGGTTTGATCATTGCTTCATGTTTTTAGTTGTGTCCTCTAAAATGACTGTGCTTCGCTGTGGCAGGGACTGTCTTCTGCCTCTTTGGTCCCTCCTTGTACTGCATAAGCACGACAAGCACCAGGTCCCAGCAGATGCAAGGATAATCAGCAAACATTAAGTAGCAGCTAGCTATTTCAGCCCTTAGCTTTCTAAAATGCTTTTGCTTTCAAGCAAAGTAGAAAAGCAGACAGTGTATCTTTGGACAAAGAAGGCTGGAGCAAGGCCATAAAGTGAAATGATTGCCCAAGTCAGAAGAAAAAGGGTAAAGGAATTCAAAGTGTTGGGACCTTTGAGGCCAGACTTAGAGGGACTGACTGCTCTCTGTTGTGGACAGTTTGTCAGATAAGGAAGGCATCCTGAATACCTGCCAGAAGGTCTGGCCTCTACTCTGTGGTTACTCTAAGCATTTTTTGTTGTTGTTGTTGTTACTCTAAGTGTTTTTATTCTATGATTTATTCTCCAACTGGAACCGTATTCCAAGTAAGAGATACCATTAAACTTTAATTTTAAAAGTCATTGCTTTTCTTTTAAATATGAGTTTAAAAGATTTGCTGCATTCAAAAGTGCCATTTTATTACATTCAGCAGGGTCAACATTTTTTCCATTTGAATGACATCTGATTTTATTGAAACCCATAAGGTTACAGAGGCCACTTACCAGAAACTCATTTCATAGCAATCATTACTGAAATCCACCTCTTAATTCAGGGATACCTTCATCTATAATACAGTTTCTCAACTGTTAACCCTAGAAAGCTAAAACAACTACTTAGTGATTGAAATACACTTCCTAATCTGAAGGTGTTGCTTTCTACAGAGAAGGCCTTTGGTAAACACTAGTATAGCTCACTGGGTGGAGAGAGTCCTGATGTGGGCCCCAGCTGACACTTTTAAAACTGTGTGACTCTGAGCAAAGTCCTTTCCTCCCTAAGCCTCTGTTTTCTGTTCTATGAGAACAGGACCTTGAACTAAATGGTCTCTGAGATCCCAGTATTGTAGTATGATGTTGTGATATACGAGGAGAGAGAAAGGAGGAAACCAACTAGTGGAACACTGGGTTGTAAAGACCCAAGTCAGTGACCTCAGTCAGCTTCCAGGGGCATCATGCTAAAAGGCCCGTTTGTATCTGTCCAGAAGAAACAAACTGCAGAGAATCCTTGGCCTGGAAATTCTCTGTCATGTGTTGAGGTGGTACCTCGGCACTTCGGCAGCACCTTTGTCAATAGGGCTGGAGGTCCTCCCATTAATCAAACACAGAGATCACAGCTTCCAACATTCTCAGGAGCATATCTGCTGATGGTTAAAGTAAATGCTCTCAACTCAGAAGGCTCTGGAGTCAACATTTTGCTATGCCAACTTTGCGGATGTGTGAACTTGGACAAGTCCTTCTACCTCTCCAGAGATTCCACTTTCTCATGTGTAATATTCAACAACAAAAAATTACAAAGAATTTGGGACAGGGACTGGCCCCTAATCAGGAAAATGCTAACTGCAATTATTATTTTTCATCCCTGTTGTTAACTGAGGTCTATTAACCATCTCTCTATATAGTCCACCTCTCTGTAATATAGCCAAAAGGAATTCCAACTTTCTTTCAACAATTTCCTTTACAGCCAACATAATCTACTCGCTGTGTCACAATGCTTCTGTACATTTGCTCAAGCTGTCTCCCCCACCTGAACTGCTTGCTCTCCTCTTTCCCCATCTCAGACAAGTAACATACTTTGTCAAATGTCCCTTGTACTCCACGACCATCTCAAATAGTAGGGATTACTTTCTCCTCTAAACTCACAGTCCTAAACTGCCCAAATCACTTGCTTGAGAATTAATCACAAAAACTGCCTTGTGCTTGGACAAATTATAAATTACTACCAAAATGATTTCACTTTTCAGGTGTGACTGTTTTACAGTAGAGGCTGCACTGTACCCTTTTGTCTCCCCACTCTAGCGTCTAGTATGGAACATGGGATCAATAAACATGCTGAGTGATTTTTTGTTTTGGTTTTGGTTTTGCCTATGAACAAACATAGCTCCACCTTTATAGGAAAGACTCCCCTCGAAGTTTCTTTGGGCCTGTGCTGGCCAATGTGATCGCCAGTAGCCACACAGAGCTCTTGAACACTTGAAATACAGCCAACCTAAAAGGAAGTGGGCTGTAAGTATAAATTACACACCAGATTTTTGAGACTTAGAACAAAGAAAGGTAAAATACCTCATTAATATTTTTATATTATTTACATGTCAAGGTGATAATATTTGGGGCCTACTCAGTTAAAATAAATACATATTATTAAAATTAATTTCACATGTTTCTTTCTACATTTTTAAATTGACTACCAAAAAACTTTAAAATTATATATATGGCTCACATTATATTTCTATTGTACAGCACTGCTGTAGCCCTTTAAAAATATAAAGCATGTGGGCCGGGCGCAGTGGCTCAAGCCTGTAATCCCAGCACTTTGGGAGGCCGAGACGGGTGGATCACGAGGTCAGGAGATCGAGACCATCCTGGCTAACAGGGTGAAACCCCGTCTCCACTAAAAAATACAAAAAAACTAGCCGGGCGAAGTGGCGGGCGCCTGTAGTCCCAGCTACTTGGGAGGCTGAGGCGGGAGAATGGCGTGAACCTGGGAGGTGGAGCTTGCAGTGAGCTGAGATCCGGCCACGGCACTCCAGCCTGGGCGACAGAGCGAGACTCCGTCTCAAAAAAAAAAAAAAAAAAAAAAAAAAAATATATATATATATATATATATATATATAAAGCATGTGAACACACTGATAATTAGAGGCACTAATTATTTTACCACTGTTCTTTTCAGAGGACACCTGTAACAACCTACCAGTATTTGAATTTCATGTCTGTTCTAATCTAGCACTGGAGGTGTGAACTGTTCACGGGTCCTTGGAGAGAATGGAAGCTCCTGATGTGTATGCAGCTGGGGACCTGTCTACAGAGTCCTGGTAAAGAACGTACTATGGTCAAGGCCATCTCCTTCTTGCTTGATATGTTTTTGTTAATTAAGATGCCTGAAAACTCCTTGGTGAAATACTAAAATAAAATATGGCCAAAAAGCCTTACACATGCAAGTGGGGAGCGTAGCAAAGGAACAAACTCAGTGACCGGTGTTGGATAATGATGTTGATTTTAAGGCAGCAGTTGGGCATTTCCTAAGGCACTTCCATTGATAAGAAATCACTCAAAGGCCCGCCATCCATTCATAAGGACCATTTGTATCTTTATGCTGACAGTGGCTACTGTGTCTTCCCAACAGAACCCCATCTTTGTCACAGCATTATTCAAGCCTAGGAATTGTTGAGTGCTCTGTGAACACAACTTCTATAGGTGCTGTGGGAGCTGCAAAAGATAGAACTCCAACACTGAAGGGTCCTATAAACTTACTATGGTTCACAGTGTCAGGGAAGGCTTCACAGGGCATGCCACACTGGATAAGTGACAGTTTGTTATGGCAGAGGATGTTACAGCAAAGGACGAGAAAGACGCGAAGGAGAAGGAAAACAGGAGGAGGATGTGTATCCTGGAATGTGTCAACAGGGGGAAAAGAAGGAATAAAAGAAAGAAAAGAGGGAAGGAAAGAGGCAAAGAGGAAATGTAACTGTGAGACTCTGCACGTTTCAATTCCCTCCGTTTAAAGGGAGATTTATATAGATCAACCTCATAATCTTATTGCAAATATTAAATGAGTTTTTACATATGAAAGCCCCTAACGTTGTTCCCAGTCTTCATCTTTGTTAATTCCCTCCCTTCTTTGCCTTTTATGTTGGGCTTAGACCTCTTGATTTCTGACTTGGGACACTGAATTTACACCTACAACCACTGCTGAGCTGTAAGTTCTTGCCCATGATGTTCCTCACCTTGATGTTGCCCCTCGGTTTTGCTGTTGGAGAGGATTTCAGGTGCTTGATAACTCATGAAGAGCCAGTTTGTCTCAGAAAGGACAGCTTTCATGGAAAACTGGGAGCCATGATTTTCATCAAAATAACAACAAAATGACTGTTTAGTCTCAGCAAGAGAGTATTTACTCTCTGAACCTGTATTTCGAACTCGATTGACCAACACAAACATTACCATTTTATCTGCCCAATCCTGATCACTCTGGGAGATCTACTTTTAATCTACTTTCTAGGGACTTGCCATGGCAAAGTATTGCAGAATTTGCAAAGCAAGCACTTCATATCTTCTGTTTTAACTCATCTATGGAAAGAAAACAGCCAGGATCATTTGGGGGTGGGGGTGTTTCTTTAAAGTCAGCATGGCTCCTGCTTTCTTTCAGTAAGACACCTTCTTTGTCACCCACTACCTGCTGGCGCACATGGTTCAGAACACATGGTAGTGGTTTTGTTAATTCTTGAAGGGAAAAAAAAAAGGCAGTGGATAAGCTTCACATAGTCACAAAGTGATCCCTAAGGCAACCTGGGCACAGGATAGCTAAGCTCAATACAGGCAACTGGGCAGCAATGAAATAAAGAGCGGGCATATCTTCTCGGGCTTGCCAATGTGAGGTGGCAGAAGTCTGGGCGACACCAAAGCCATGAAAATCTTCCTTCAGAGACTGCCTGTCAAATCATCTCAGATGAGAGAGGAACATTTCCAAAATCACTCAAAAGTAAGGGGCTTTCAGAATAGTGGTGACCTCAGGGGTGGGTGGAGATACCGACTGGGCACCAGAAAACTTCCTGGGGATATGGAAATATCATATATGTATGTATACACACACACACACACACACACCCAGCTGTGATTTATTGATTTATTGATTTATTTTATTTTTATTTTTTTGAGACGGAGTATCGCTCTGTCGCCCCGGCCGTAGTGCAGTGGTCGGATCTCAGCTCACTGCAAGCTCCGCCTCTCGGGTTCACGCCATTCTCCTGCCTCAGCCTCCCGAGTAGCTGGGACTACAGGCGCCGGCCACCTCGCCGGCTAGTTTTTTGTATTTTTTAGTAGAGACGGGGTTTCACCATGTTAGCCAGGATGGTCTGGATCTCCTGACCTCGTGATCCGCCCGTCTCAGCCTCCCAAAGTGCTGGGATTACAGGCTTGAGCCACCGCGCCCGGCTGCTCTGATTTATATATATAAATGTATGTACAACATATATATATATAAATATGTACTTATATATTTAAGTATATATGTGCTTTACATATATTTATATAATTTAAGTATATATATGCTGTATTTATATATTCAAATATGTAGATATATATGCTGTACATATATTTTATATATATAAATTACATCTATCCTTTTTTAACCTAACATTATAACATAAGCATTTTCAAACATGACCATGTTTTCATTTTTAAAAAATGATTACAGGCCGGGCGCGGTGGCTCAAGCCTGTAATCCCAGCACTTTGGGAGGCCGAGGCGGGTGGATCACGAGGTCAGGAGATTGAGACCATCCTGGCTAACATGGTGAAACCCCGTCTCTACTAAAAATACAAAAAACTAGCCGGGCGTGGTGGCGGTCGCCTGTAGTCCCAGCTACTCGGAGGCTGAGGCGGGAGAATGGCCTGAACCCGGGAGGTGGAGCTTGCAGTGAGCCGAGATCGCGCCACTGCACTCCAGCCTGGGCGACAGAGCGAGACTCCGTCTCAAAAAAAAAAAGATTACATAATAGTCTATCGAGTAGATTCATGTTAATATATTTAACTACTTATTACTGAAAACCTAGATGCTTTCTTTTTTTTTTTTTTTTTTTGAGACAGAGTCTCGCTCTGTCGCCCAGGCTGGAGCGCAGTGGCCAGATCTCAGCTCACTGCAAGCTCCGCCTCCCGGGTTCACGCCATTCTCCCGCCTCAGCCTCCCGAGTAGCTGGGACTACAGGCGCCCGCCACCTCGCCCGGCTAGTTTTTTGTATTTTTTTTAGTAGAGAGGGGGTTTCACGGTGTTAGCCAGGATGGTCTGGATTTCCTGACCTCGTGATCCACCCGTCTCGGCCTCCCAAAGTGCTGGGATTACAGGCTTGAGCCACCGCGCCTGGCCAAACCTAGATGCTTTCCAACTTCCTCTTATTCTGATCTGGAAAGATCTAAGTTAATATCTAAGCTGGAAAGTATCTAAGTTAATGTTGTATTGGATTCTGTATGTAAGGAATATATACATATGTGTGTATATATGTGTGTGTGAAGCATATATAGATGCATAAATTAAGCCTATGTGTATATGATTAATATTAATAATATATTAATAATATTAATATATTAATATACCCAAATGTAGGTATGTAAAAATTCCCCAAGCCTATGCACTAAAGACTTGTCCACTTTATTTTATCTAAATTATACTCATTAAAAATTTTTAATGTTAACTGTTCCCATGTACAGGTCCAGAAGAAGACTCAAGCCTTGCTGCTGCCAGCCATGTCAACTGGCACAGCCCTTCAGGAAGGCAATTTGCCACTACATATCAAGGGCCTTAAAATAGGTTGAGAACCTTTGACTCAGTAATCCCATTTCCGGATGTCTCTCTAAGGAAATCATTTGAAACATGAGAAAAATGACGTGCATAGTGATGGTCAAACAAATCATTGGATAGAAGATGTACTTGCTTGTGACTAGGTTATGGTCTGTGAACATGTCAGGATAAAAAAAAGCAGGATACAAAAGCTTGTTTGTTCATGATGACTTACTTGTACTGACAAAAAAGGAACAGAGAAAACAAAAAAGACAAAACCACACAATTGTTACAATGTTTATGTTGTGAAGAGGGAATTTTTGGTGATTTCTTTTTGTCACTCTCCTATGGTTGCCTTGGGATCACTTTGTGTCTGTGCACAACATAGCCACCACTGGTGTTTTCTATGAAGTATAGTTATATTATCTGCAAAACAAAATCAGGGAGCAGGGAACCCAGAGGTCTCTGGATGGTTCTGCCCTTAACAACTACATCAGGTAATTGGTATCAAGCCAGACAAATGAATAAAATGATACTTCTTAAAGTAATTCCATACCTGCATGGCTTCTCTTATATTTGTACCATGCTTTAAGTATTTTCCAGAACACTTTTACATATATCAATCAAATTCTAAGAAAGAGGGAATGATAAAATGGAAATATAAAGGGGGCCTTTGGATTGGATCATACAGGGCCCACTAGGATGGACATGGGACCAGGTCACCCAGTGCCTGCAAAGGCAAAACAACTATAGAGGTAAAGTCCTTCAGATTCCTGTCATAAGAAATTCTCATCTGATTCTAGCCTTCATTTAATTCTGCTACGTGGAGTGATCCAGGGGCAAGCAAATTGAGACTCACATTTTTTCCACTGCCTATAATAAAAGCAGGCATTTTTAAGGGTTCTTCATCATTCCCTGCTACTTCTTACGTTTTAAACCCAAAATTTTACATTCCTGTCACTTCTCAGAACTTCCAGAGATTTTCTCCTTTCTACCTGTATGAAGTTTGAGAACGATTTCATTTTTCCCCTCCAGGTTTTCCATTAGCTAAAGCCATTAGAAAGAGCTGGAACCTTGACTTTATGAGGCCTCCTTCAAAGTAGGCTGACACTGGGGTTGATGGTCCGGTTACAAGATTGAAGACTTGGGCTCTGTAAAGAACTGCTCTTGAAAAGTCGTTAGTGAGGTCCCCAGGCCCAAGTTTTCACACCCAGTGCAGGAATTCCCAGGGCATTTCACCCCCAGTGAATACATAAATTCCATTACTCCAAATGTACCTTTCTACTACTGCCCAAGAGAATGGTTACATGTGCAGATTACAAAGGAAGGTAGTGAAGGGGTGACAGAGAAGACACTAAGGGGTTGTTTTGTTTGATTTTAAAGATTTTAAAGAAGACATATGTCAAGAAACTATCTCAGGATTTTTGTTTTTCCAGAACTTTCCAGAACTTTCTTTCCTTTAGGTCTCTGAGATCTAACTGGAAACCCCGTGACAAACTATATGTACCTGTAATTTCATTATGTTGGATTAAGGGCCAAATAATAAACATGAGGAGAAAGAGGTTTCCCAGAAACCTGACAAAGACAGGAGAGAAAAACACTGTGAAATACTGTGATGCTATTATATAGGCAGACGAATTCCACTAACTGACTTTGTAGCGTGAAACAAAACACTTGACTAACCCCGACATCGGTCTTCTACTCTGTAAAATAAGGGGTTTCAACAAAATAGCCCTCCAGTTTCCAGAATTTCTGGTACAAAATGAGAGCCTAAGAGGATATTCAAGTGGGAGGCTCAAGATGTCCAAGACAAGGAGGACTAATAACATGCAGGCCTCTCCTCTGTAAGTCCCAGCCACTTACAAACATTCTACAGCATACGAGCTTGTCCCAGTGCATTCTGGACACTGCCTCTCAGTTCTCAGAACCGAGATACTTCGGAAACGGTTCTCATCTACTAAAATTACCCAACAGCTGTACTTAATGCGGCTGGGAGGAACACTTTGGTTCCGTTCCAGGGGAGAAACAAAAGGGTCAGGCCTGTCTTAGGCGGAAGCCACCCAGGGCAACAATGTTTCTCTTCACAGTGAACTTTCCCACCTGTCAACAGATGCTTAAAGCAACAGGATGAATCTGAAACAGTTGAGTTGGACACTAAAGTAGAACAAGGCAACTGCTCCTTGCCTTTCAGTATAAAACACATGGCAATTATGTTGAGAAGGAGCTGGTGGTTCGTAAATAAGATTGCTTTGCACATTCTCTTCTTTCTGTGGTTTTTAGGACTTGAGTTATTTAACTGAAATAGCTGCAAAACAACCAAAAGGTTTATGCTACAGGTAGGCCAAAGAAGCAAACATTACAGGAGACAAAGGATAATGATAAATTACCATGGTGAGGTGAGGAGAGCTAGGGAGTCTCTGAGCTTCAGAATTAAGCTCCAATGGAAAGAATGGATTGTACGACATTATTCACTTGCAAAAGTTCATCTCCAACCAGTACTTAAGTACTAATCATTTGAAGAACACTTATCTGAATGTTTTGATAAAAGCTAATATAATTAATAGATTTAAGATCAGGAGATGTAAATTAGGGGTGCGTTATGATTACAAAGATAATTTTTAATTTTTATTCTGAAAGTTTCAAAAGCTCTAAATCTAAACAAGGATAGATGTCAATTCAGAGAAAACAGTTTATTAAAAATGTTTTTTTAGCCGGGCGCTGTGGCTCACGCCTGTAATCCCAGCACTCTGGGAGGCCGAGGCGGGCGGATCACAAGTTCAGGAGATCGAGACAATCCTGGCTAACATGGTGAAACCCCGTCTCTACTAAAAGTATAAAAAATTAGCCGGCCGCGGTGGCGGGCGCCTGTAGTCCCAGCTACTGGGGAGGCTGAGGCAGAATGACAGGAACCCGGGAGGCGGAGCTTGCAGTGAGCCGAGATCGCGCCACTGCACTCCAACCTGGGCGACAGAGGGAGACTCCGCCTCAAAAAAAAAAAAAAATGTTTTTTAAATCACAGATTTTCCAACAGTTATGCCATGTGTTTTATGTATACCATTGTGTTTGGCAATTTCATTACAAGCCAAAATATTAATGAAAAGATTAAGTATTGATATTTAATCCAGAGTACACGGGACCGTACACTCTATGCTACATTTTCATCTAGTATAAAAATAACTTTTATCTCTTACTTTTTAAATGATTTATATTTTCAATTCCATGAGCTGAAAAGGTTGGCATTAATTCATTTTTGTTTATTTGTCTTTCCAATAGTTTTTTTCATTTTAATATGAGACTACATATGTGATCACTAAACTTAATCACTGTATTTAAAAATGTGAACAAATACAGATGAAAAATCAGTCACAATTCGCTACCAACTTACATACACGGTTAGCCTTCTGGAAAATGTCTTTCTGTTCTGTTTTTCTATGTATAAGACTTGTTCTTGTTGTCAGTAACAGCTTTATTGAGATATAATTTACATAACATACAACACATCCATGTAAAGTGTACCATTCAATGGATTTTAGTATATTCACGGAGGTAACCCTCACCACAATCAATTTTAGAACATTTTCATCACTCCCAGAAGAAACCCCATGTCCCTTAGCCAATGATTCCCCAACCCTCATTATTCCCAGACTCTGGCAACTACTAATTCATTTTCTGTCTTTATAGATTTGCCTATTGTAGTTGTTTCACATTTCTAATTATACTATATATTTTTATCCTTTTTAACCTAACATTATAACATAGATATTTTCTAACATTAATGACCATGTTTTCATTTTTTAAAAATGATTACATAAGTCTATCCAGTAGATTTATGTTAACATATTTAACTACCTGTTTCTGGAAACTTAGATACTTTCCAACTTCCTCTTATTTTGATCTGTTAATGTTGTGTTGGGTCCTGTACATAAGCCATTAAGTCAAGATTCATTCATTGGAATGTGAGTTCCAGCTGTGACATTAAGGCAATGCCAGCTCTCCTGCCAGCCTGTATTTCTCCTTCTCTGTCAGAGTTTAGTGCTTGGCTAGAATTCTGCCCATGAAACACTTGGCATGCAGTGGCTAACCTTGCCCAGGGGAAACTAGGGCTCAAAAGTGACCCCAGTGACCAGCCGTCAGATGCCGGATGTCTAGTGTCCTGCTATCTTCCTGCTCTGATCAGTATCACACCCAGAATACGATTTCTCCATTTGGCACTGTAATCCGATGCCCTCAGGCTGCAGCCTCAAGCACACAGCAATTAGGAAACCTGTAAAAATCTAGTCCCCACTTGGGGAAGTAAGCAGGAGGCTTCCAGGAGCATTCACAGGAAGCGAACTTGCACATTCCACTCTCCCCAGAGTGAAAAGTGATGGGACAACACACAGCAAACCTGGAGGGAACATAAGTTTTCAGGGCCATATCTTAAGCCTGATAATGACCCCTGTTAAGGATGAAATGTGAATAACTACAAGTAACACTGAGCATTTACATGCTGGTTATATGCACAATCACATTCTATTATCCATCCCCACTTTGCAGATACAGAAACTGAGGCTGTCCTGCTAAGTAACCTGCCTAAGGTCACACAGCTCCCTGCACCCGCATCCTCCCACTCCCTAAAAAAGTGGCAAGAAAAGAACTCCATTCTTTTCCTGTGCTAAAGTTCAAGCCCTCTCATTCATTTAAATGCCATCCACCTACTATAAAAGAAGAGGAACGAGGCGATATCATGTGTTTATTAGAACACTTACTATGCACCAAGCCCTGGGTAAAACACTTCCTCACATATAAGCACTCAATACATGCGTGAGTTAAAGGCATCCCCATTTTACAGTTAAACAAACTGAGGCTTTGAGAGGTTAAATGATCTCTCTGACCTCTCGGAGCTAATGGATGGCCCAGCTGTGATGAAATCCCTGATTCCAACTAAAAGAGCTTATTGTTATTCCAAAGCTTAAAGAAAAATGCCTCTGCTTTAGGTCATTGATACAGTCAGGGTCCCGTGGCAACATCATTATTTGAAGACCCAAGGCTCAGGAAATTGCACTTTGGCCAAGTTAAAGAAAAGCAGGCTAAACTCATCTCAGGGGGCAATGAGTTTTGAATATTTCATTTCCAAGTGTAAGATAAACTCAATGGAAAAAGATGTAATTTTCTTCATGACTTGAGAATTGCACATCACACATAAATGTGCACTTTGTCAAAACTTTGTAGTTCACCTTTACACTTAACAGACCTCTTGGGAAGCAGAAAAATACGACAATTATGCAAATAGCAGTGTTGAGTCAATTACATGGAAAAGTGGGTGTACTGAAAGGCAAAAAGGGTTTGGCAAAACTTAAGCTTCCCTTCTTAACAATGAAGAGTTTAAATTCAAAGACATTTTTGGCAAACATGAGGGCATAGGTGGCTCTTGCTTTCTCCCTAGGTGTTATTAGCACCAGAGGGCTCCTAGTCCTTTGTTTTCAGCTTTTAATAACCCAAGTGCTTTCTAATGGTATTTTAAGTGAGTTTCTAAAATGTTCAGAATTCATTTCTCCATATTGAGCTCCACACAGATGATTCTCAGCAAGCAAATAAAAATAAGAATCTAAAAAGATTTCTTCTCTGATCAAATGGTGAAGAAATCCATTCCTTTTAGACTGTTCCATACTTGAAAAGGTTAGTGTGGCCTTTGGAAAATATCAGCCTGTGCATTCCATACACTGTTAATGATTCCCAGGATGTGCTGACACTTTCGAGGACATCTTAACCTTTTTAAAATGGGGCCTCCATTGTCTTACCTTAACAAGCAGTTTGCTCACCTTGTGTCTTACAAAGGCCACCATGGTGGAAAATGCACATGAGATGAAAAGCTGCACGGAGGAGTGGTGTAACAGGAGGAGGAGGATGGAGCACCAATTACATAAAACACAGCCTGCAGAGCACCTCCCCCACCCGTCTCTGTCCCCAACCCAGTAATGATAGTAATGACAGCTGCTCCTTTAAACGGTACCTGATGATTACTTCTCCTCTTGGTATCTTCCTGGAGGTCCTCCTCCAAATTGTAGCTGTATGAAGGTAACTCAAATACATTTATGAGTCTCGTAGTCACCAAACTTCAGGTTCACCAAGTGGTCCCTGTGGTTTAGAGAACCAGATTGATTAAAAAATCTGCTATAAATATTTTAGGCCATGGCTGTAACTCCAGCACTTTGGGAGGCCGAGGCGGGCAGATCACCTGAGGTCAGGAGTTTGAGACCAGCCTGGCCAACATGGCAAAACCCCATTTCTACTAAAAATACAAAAATTAGCTGGGTGAGGTGGCAGGTGCCTGTAATCCCAGCTACTCAGGAGGCTGAGGCAGGAGAATTGCTTGGACCTGGGAGTTGGAGGTTGCAGTGAGCTGAGATTGCGACACTGCACTCCAGCCTGGGTGACAGAGGAAGACTTTGTCTGGGGTGGAGGGGGGAAGAAATTTGCTATAAACATTTTACTTTCCTGTTTTGATGCCTCACATATTCTGGGGGCCAGAACTCTGAGCTGTCTGGAGTAACCTTTCAAATTCTTGAGCCTATTAATCCCTTATAAATCTCTACATAGGTTTCAGGCTCGTCAAGTGAAGCAGTGGACCACACATTTTTGAGCACAGCTCCAGGGTCCCCTATGTGGAGTTAGCTGGCCCCTCTTCCAGATTCCCATAGTGCTTTTTCCCCCAGCAGTTTAAAACATTTATTGAGCATCTGCTATATGCAACACTTTATGCTGGGTTCTTGGGTTACAGTTGTGGCATTACATAGTCCTTGCCTTCAAGGAGCTCAAGGCCTAGTGGGTTGCACTTCTGTGGGGTTTCTGTAAAGTTAAAATAATTAATATGAGACCTTTTTCATGTGTAATTTACAATCTATCTGTAAACATGAGGGAGTCTCAGGGTCCTGGCAACAGGGTACCTTAAGGTTGCTAGGGCAGGAGGTACCTGTGCCCACAAAGGGGAAGGCTGGAAGGCCATTATGAAGATGGAAAAGGCCATTTTGGAGATTCTTGGACTCTCTGCCTCCCAGGTAGAGGGGTGCTGCTGTGAGAAGCAACAGCTCTCCTCTCCTCCCATAGTCCTTTGCACACATTTCAACACAGGTTCAACATATCTCATAGGAGTGTCCACTCACATATCCGTCCTGGCCAAAGGCCAGTGAATTAATTGCTTGAAGGAAGCAGCTGGGCTTATCTGTATCCCAGAACCTTTTTCTTTTCTGTATCCTCTTTAACAGCTAGCATACCAAATGGCAGATTCTAGGCCTTTCCTATTGCTTCCAGATGAACAAATAAATAAAGGCAAATGAGTCTAGGTTGGTTAGTGGCAAGCCTTGATTATAAGGCCAAGGAATTTGAACATAGTTGGACGTAATTTTTCATGAGAGGGGTGGGAATAAATAAAGCCTCTAACAGGAAATGTATATTCATTTGTGTGTCCTACAGAATTAAAAATTCCAGCTTCCAGTGTAAAACAAGAATTTTTTTTTTTTTTTTTTTTTTTTTNTATTCATTTGTGTGTCCTACAGAATTAAAAATTCCAGCTTCCAGTGTAAAACAAAAATTTTTTTTTTTTTTTTTTTTTTGAGATGGAATCTCACTCTGCTACCCAGGCTGGAGTGCAGTGGCATGATCTTGGTTCACTGCAAGCTCCACCTCCCAGATTCATGCCATTCTCCTGCCTCAGCCTCCAGAGTAGCTGGGACTACAGGTGCCCGCCACCACGCCCAGCTAATTTTTTTTTTTCAGTAGAGATGGGGTTTCACCATGTTAGCCAGGATGGTCTCGATCTCCTGACCTCGTGATCTGCCCGCCTCAGCCTCCCAAAGTGCTGGGATTACAGGCATGAGCCACTGCACCTGGCCTGAAAACAAGATATTAAAAACTCCTTTGAACAATCTGTTTGTGGGAAATGAGGAGTCATTTAGGATTCATCAGAGCGAAGAGGTTTACTTGAACCTTGAGGTGGAGAGAAATGACATTATAAATCCATTTTAAAATGAAAGGCCAAAAACACCTAGAAAGCATTTTGCAGTACAAGAGAAAAGCAATTTACTTGTTATTGCTTCCATTTCTTAAATCATCTGGCTTCATAGATCAACACTAACTCTCTTTGAATCTACCAAATGAAATTCCATCCAATGACTCATTACCCAGGACAAGCCACAAATTGTGATTTGTGATTCCAGTAGTTCCTCCAGGAAATGTGGGAAAAATGATTGTCCAGGAAAACAGTAGAGTCCTGTGTGTGTGTGTGTGTGTGTGTGTGTGTTGTGTGTGCGTGTGTGTGTATGTAAATAGATGCCATTCACATGCCTACCTGATTCTACTCCATGATGTCCAGATTGGGAAGACTAATCAAAAATGGCCCTGTGACTTCCCAGACAGGTGTTTCTCACTGAATATTGACTCCTCGTCACTGTGGGGCCAAGGCTGCCCCACTGGCCACAGTTTGCAGTGAAACTAGCAGAATGCAGAAAGCCTGGCTTCACTCTAATTGAGTTCAGGCAGTGTCACTAAATCCCTACCTCAAACAGCAACCCTGTGTGGCAGGTTCCCATGAAACCGTCCTTGTTGTTTTCCTCCATTAGCACTTCTTTCATATCCAGGAGAGCCATTCTTTACACAGTAGCATTTGGGAAAAGAAAACCCCAGAACTCAGATCTAATCTCTCATTCAAACTGTTCTGCACATTTCTAGAACTATGACTGCAGGTGCCCAGGGAGAGTCCAGAGAATTCTCAGCTTGACCCTGTTTCTCAGAATCATCCTCTCATCTCACAACCATGTTTTGTTTCCTGTACTTTGTGCATTATTTGATCCAGCCCCATCTTGTAAGGAATCATTGCCTAATCAATGGATTTGCTGTGAACAATTAACATGAGATGCAAATAGACATAATAAATATATTTTTTCTCCTCACAAAAGCACAGGTTTCTTTATGGCACAGGCATAGTTGCCATCATCAAGTGGTTATTTGGTCTGATGCTGCATACTTTACAGTAATTGTGTTTTTATGGCTGTATTCCTTCAGACTTACATAGCAACATCATTTTAATTATCATACATTCTTTAACCATCTGACTCCTCTGTGAACACAAGCTCTCCCCACCCACCCACTTCACCAGATCCTGGCAGGCCTACAGCAAAGCTTCACAACACACTATGTCCCTTCTTGCCCATGAAATATATCTGCCCTGCCTTCTCCAGTCTTTTACTGCCAGAGAGAGTCATCAGTTCTGTCCTGAAAGATGTCATTCACAAGATGAGATCCTAGGAACCATCTGCTGGTTGCTCTGTATCTGAAAGCAAGTAGGTCATCAGCAAAGAAGTGTCTCAGTTCCACTATCTAGCACCAGAGGTTGTTTACGGTGAAGGGAGCTATGAGATCTCCAAATGATAGGCCTGGATTAAAGGGGTGGTCTAAGGAGGCTTTGACTCCTAGGACCCAGAATTATAAATTATAGTATGTGAATTGAAATTAAACTGTACTTGGCAACACTGAATTTAGTATTTTATCATTTTAACTTGGACTTGATTGTTTTGTCACTAAGAAAGGACTTACATAGAAATTCCAAAAGGACATGTATTACTTCCAAATGGATGCAAGAAGGTTTTCTTTTTTGCTGACTCAAACTTGAATGTAGAAAAAGTGGTTCTGGATTTCAATACCGTGAGCTGAAAAATTCAGTTGTAAATGACAAGTCAAGTGTGAGGAACATACCACCTTCCGTCGCTATTTAAAAAAAAAAAACCATTAAAAAGTGGGCAAAAGACATGAATAGTCATTTTTCAAGAAGACATACAAATGACCAACAAGCATATAATAAAATACTCAACATCATTACTCATCAGAGAAATGCAAATTAAAACCACAATGAGATACCTTACACCAGTCAGAACGGTTATTATTAAAAAGTCAAGGCCGGGCGCGGTGGCTCAAGCCTGTAATCCCAGCACTTTGGGAGGCCAAGACGGGCGGATCACGAGGTCAGGAGATCGAGACCATCCTGGTTAACCCGGTGAAACCCGGTCTCTACTAAAAATACAAAAAACTAGCCGGGGGAGGTGGCGGGCGCCTGTAGTCCCAGCTACTTGGGAGGCTGAGGCAGGAGAATGGCATAAACCCGGGAGGCGGAGCTTGCAGTGAGCTTAGATCCGGCCACTGCACTCCAGCCTGGGCCACAGAGCCAGACTCTGCCTCAAAAAAAAAAAAAAAAAAAAATGTCAAAAAAGTAACAGATGTTGGCAAGAATGCAGAGAAAAAAGAAAATTTATACACTGTTGGTGGGAATGTAAATTAGTACAAACTACGGAAAACAGTATGAAGACGACTCAAAAAAAAAAAAAAAGAACCACCATTTGATCCAGCAATCCTGCTACTGTGATTTACCCAAAGGAAAAGAAATCATTATATCGAAAAGACATCTGCACTCATGTTAATCACAACACTATTCACAATAGCAAAGACATGGAATCAATCCAAGTATCTATTAATGAATGATTAGATACAAAAAATGTATATATACACACATAAAATATATATACACACACAAAAATATATATACACACACATACACACACCATGGCATACTATACCCAACCATAAAAAAGAAGGAGATTATGTTTTCTGCAGCAACATGGATGTAACTGAAGGCCATTATCTTATGTGAAACAACTCAGAAACAGAAAGTCAAATGCCTAATGTTCTTATTTATAAGTGAACGCTAAATAATGTGCACAAATGCACATAGAGTGTGGAATAATAAACACCGGAACCTTGGAAGGGTGGGAATGTGGGAAGCGGGTGAGGGGTGAGAAATTACTTAATAGATACAATGTACATTATTCCAGTGATGATTACACTAAAAGCCTAAACTCCATCAGTAGGCAATATATCCACGTAACAAAACTGCACTTGTAAACCTTAAATTTATACACATGAAAACAAATGTTGCCTATGAGGATCAAGAATTGTTCAAGATGATAAGGATCTGCAACCAGAAGAGGAGGGTAAAAAACAGCTCCCCATGGAAGTGGGGAGAGGCAAATGAGTATCCTCTCCAAATTAGAGCCTCTGGCCGGGTGCGCTGGCTCACGCCTGTAATCACAACACTGTGGGAGGCTGAGGTGGGTGGATCACAAGGTCAGGAGATCGAGACCATCCTGACTAACATGGTGAAACCCCATCTCTACTAAAGATACAAAAAATTAGCCGGGCGAGGTGGCGGGCGCCTGTAGTCCCAGCTACTCGGGAGGCTGGGGCAGGAGAATGGCATGAACCCGGGAGGCGGAGCTTGCAGTGAGCCAGGATCGCGCCACTGCACTCCAGCTTCCGCGACAGAGCAAGACTCCGTCTCAAAAAAAAAAAAAAAAAAAAAAAAAAATTAGAGCCTCTGCAGAAGCAGTAAGAGCAACTGAAGAGCTGTGAACTGGGTCTAACCACTTGGCTCTTGACTATGAAACAAATATCTTTTAGTTCTAATTTGATATGATATCCACAAAGATCCAGTTAATTTAACAATTGAATTTAGTTGGATGAGGTAGAGGGGAGACTCGGAATCATGAAATAAATAATGCAGGTTCCCAAAGTCAATCAAGCCCAAATATTTTGAAATGAGGCAGGCGTTGGGTTTCCCTCCTCCCCACTCTCCCTTCCTCCTTCCCTTTTTTACTCCCTCCTCCTCCTCTTCCCCTTCCTCTTCATCTTCCCTTTCTGTCCCTCCCTCACTCTCTCTCTAAGTACCTAACAGATATTATTAATATTATTGGGATTTTAAAAGCATGTACATTGTAAGAATGTTGTGAGGATTAAATGGAATTCGGTGTGTGAAAATGCCTAGTACAGTGCCTGATACATTTTGGGAGCTCGTGAAATATTCATTTTACTCTATTTCTTCTTTTCTTCCCCTTTTTTTCCTCTTCCTACTTTGCTCTTCCTACAGTCATTGTGTCCTTATCTGGCCATGACTAAGAATTGAAGTCAATTCTAATATATGTGCAGGTACAAAAATGCGTAAATATTAGCACTTATTCTTAAATCATTCTGTATGCTGCCTGTTCTTAATGATAAAAGTGGTTATGTTGAACATTTTCTATTTCCCTGTCATATATAATGTTTGTGTTTTTATTAAATTCACAGGGGTGGTTCATAAAAGTCACGAAGCAATTTTAAAAACTGGAGTGGGTCAGTTTAATTCTTTTTTCAAGTGCAACAAAGTTGTTCTTAAATTCTAGTTACAAGTGGTGAGAAAGCCCTAACAGAGGAAATGAAATCACATGATCTCATACAATCGCCTAATTTCATACTTTGAACGAAATTCAGTCTCTCACTTTTATGAGAAATAATGAGCTAGTACTCTTACATAGAACTATGGGAGAAACTTGAGACTTACCAACTTTAGGAGAGCTCCAAAGATTTATTGTTCATTTCCCCAAAGGTCTCCAGTGAGACTGCTTTTCTTATCTGGAGGTTTTTCCCCAAAAAATCAAGCAAGTGTCTATAATCAGTATACATAGTGCTTAGTTGCTGCATCCTTGGTCCTCCATATATTCCACAAATACTCCTCTAGTACCTCCTCTGTAGAAGACCCTTGGCATCTTGTGAATATCCCTACTGGGTATCAAACTCTATGGAAAATCTACAGGCATAATACTCTTTATGAAGCTCAGGGCAGGGAGGCATTGCTGGCAATGAAACTTATTATGGGAATTAGATGAGGAGCCTTCTTGCCAGCAATAGGGCTCCCAAGAGAATTAAGAGCAAACTAAAAGGGTGCTGGCAACAGCAGTCAGTTTGGTGAGCTACCATATA
Organism: Theropithecus gelada; assembly: GCF_003255815.1. NCBI lineage: Eukaryota > Metazoa > Chordata > Mammalia > Primates > Cercopithecidae > Theropithecus > Theropithecus gelada. The sequence continues at coordinate 57,186,882 of NC_037670.1, read as the reverse complement.
AAATGGGGAGGCCCTACTGTGACGGTTCACAAAAGTACGCTTCAGTTGAACTTGATACCCAAATAGCCAGTTAAAAAGTGAAAAAAGCAAGCAGCCACACATCATGTTATATAAAGACAAATAACAAATGGCCGGCTTTGTTGATTTGTTTTTACAAAGCACAGGTTTTTCTTCTTTGTTTTTTGTTTTTTTTTTTAAACAACGAAATTAGTCAATAGTTTTTATAATCTATAGGCCTGTCATACTAGGTGAAACATTTTCTGTTTTCATATAAATAGGTTAGTGAAACTGATGGACACAGCTAACATGCCCATCAGGTGAAGATCAAAGGAAATATGAAGGTTGTATCTTTTAAAGTTTAAGAAGATTGAAGATGAAAGAAGTTGGGTTAAGGAGGAAACTGGCTATGAAGACATGATATCAAACATAAAGGATTAAAGATTAGAAAAAATCCAATCCATTGAATTTAGAGGTTTTGTCTCCATAACAGGAGGGGAAACACTTGAGATAATTCGGTCACTACATCAACTACTTCTGACTGAATAGATCAATTCACCCTACCACTTTCCAGCAGCCCCACTGGGCTTTCAGCCCATTGCACACAGAGCCACAAACAACAGCCCAGGCTGGCGAATGATCCCACCTCTCTGTGGGAACCATATCTGCTCAATTTTGGTTTTGTTGCAATTATATGCAACCTACTTTCTGCACATTCATTTTTCACGTAGCAGTTTCATTTATTTATTTGTTTTCATGTTAAGTGGATTGGTCCCTAATCACCAAACAGCTTGTGAGTACCCCTAAATATGTTAATTCAAACTCATAAAGTGAGCACATTGTGCTGCTGTAATGACTTTTCATTACCACCTCTAATTAAATGTTTTGCCCAACTATCAGAAAAATATTTTCCTTTTGATTCCCAGAAAATCCTGAGAGAGAAGGACAGAAAGAAACAATGCTTCCAGGCTGACCTGTTCTCTTCCTCCCTGAGCCCTGCCCTGGATAGATGGCTCTGCGGATGAAGGCAGGGGCCTTACCAGGTTACCACATACAGTAGAATACTCTCATTGGTCATCAGTGCATCCGACAGGAGCAGCCTCTGAAGGAGTCGGTTCCTGGTGGCTATTCCTGCATGAGGGGCCTGCCATGCCTGGGATGCTTAAGCCAGTGCAGTCCTTATCCACAATTCACTATAGACTTATAGGAAAAGCCACCTGAATTTGTGTATCATCTTCTTTTTTGGTGGGTGTGGGGTAGTTATAAACAACAGAAATCTATTTCTTACAGATCTATATGCTAGGAAGTCAAAGACCAAGGCAATGGCAGGTTCATTGCACCTGAAGGGCCCTGTATCCTCATAGATCGTTGTCTTCTCACTCTAAGCTCACATGGTGTAAGGGGCAAGGGCTCTCTCTTAGGCCTGTCTTATAAAGGCACCAATGCCATTCATGAGGGCTCTACTCTTATGACCTAATTGCTTCCCAAGGTCTCCACCCCCTAATACCATCACCTTGCAGGTAAAGATTTCAATACATGAAGTTCGTGGGAACTGGAACAGTCAGACCATAGCAACTCATGGGTTGCAAAACTAGATCTTGAACCATCTTGTGACTCTAAGGCTACTGGTTGTTTTAGTGCTCCAAACCATGGGAAACAATTACATTTAGTTGGGGTTTTGTTTTGTTTTTACATTTTTTTAAAGAAACAAGGTCTCACTCTGGGTTTTTACATTTTTTTAAAGAAACAAGGTCTCACTCTGGTTGCCTAGGTTGGAGTACAGTGGTGAACTCATAGTTCACTGCAGCCTCGACCTCCTAGGCTCAAGCAATCCTCCCACTTTGGCTTCTCAAAGTGTGGTGATCACAGGCATTGCACCCAGGCTCCTTTTAAAATTTTTAAATGTATTTTTAAATTGACAAATAGCAATTGTGCATATTTATCGTGTATAATTTATTGCTTTGAAATAGGTATGCATGTAGAATGGCTAAATCATGCTAATTAACATTCATTGCTTCACATAGATATCATTTATTTTATGGTGAGAGCATTTAAAATCTACTTTTTGCAGTTTTCAAGAATACCATATATTGTTATTAACTATAGGGAGATATTGTTCAAAGAATACAAAATTTCAGTTAGGATGAATAATTTTAAGAGCTTTATTGTACAACATGATGACTAGGTAATAACTATAGTTACCTAACATTCCTTATGGTAGAGGGAGGATATATTATAGGAAAAGTAAAAGAAAAGTACCACTCCTTTTAGTACTGAGAATGAAGGAAGAATCTAGAAGCATCAGAGAGATTAAGCCCAGGAGATGAATATGTCCCCATCTACCCTTCTCCAGAAAGCCGTACAGAATCAGTAAGGCTGACACTTCAAGCACAAGAGTCTCTCGTCTTCACACTCTTCTTAAAAATCTGTCTCTGACAAAAAAGATAAACAACTCAATTTTAAAATGTGCAAGGGGCATAAACAGGCATTTCTCCAAAGATATACAAATGGACAATGAGCACATGAAGAGATTCTCAACATCACTAATCATTATGGAAATGCATATCAAAGCTACAATGACGTCAGGCGGGGAGGCTCACACCTATAATCCCAGTACTTGGGGAGGCTGAAGTGCGAGGATTGCTGGAGCCCAGGAGGTCGAGGCCGCAGTGAGCCATATTTGTGTCATTACACTCCAGCCTGGGTGGCAGAGCAAGACCCTATCAAAAAAAAAAAAAAAAAAAAAAAAGAAAAAAAGCAGAAGAAGAAAAGACAAAGAAAAAGAGAAACCTGTAGTAAGATACCACTTCACATCTATTAGAATAACTATAACCAAAATAACAAAAAATACCAGCATTGGTAAAAATGTGGAGAAATCAGAACCTCATGCATTGCTGGTAGGAATATAAAATTGTTCAGATGCTGCGAAAAACAGTCTGGCAATTCCTCTAAAAACTAAACATAGAATTACCACATGACCCAGCAGTTCACTCCTAGGATATACCCAAAATAATTACACTCAGAGACTCAAACATTAAGGTTTATTGCATCATTATTCACATTAGCCAAAAGGTGGCAGCAACCTGTGTGTCTGCTCACAGATGAATAGATAATTGAAATACGGTATACATACACAATGGAATAGAATTCAACCATATGTAAATGAAAAATAGAATCCTAACTTCCCCAGCCAACTGAACTGACCCCCTCTTGGCCAAAGGCGCCCCAGAGAAATCTTAAAAACTGAGTTCCCTGCCATGAAGGGATGGGAGGTTGGCCATGCCTCGTTATACACCCCTGCCTTGTGCAGTTCAGACACAACTGGCCAGCATTCACGTGAAAATAGAGCTCAGAACACTGACAGAATGGACGCTTTGTGGTGTAAGAAACCAAATTATAAGCAGGATCTAAGGCCATGCCAGGCAAGGGGTAAATCACCACCCTTACACTTAAAAAATAAACTATGTTCTAACTGCCACAAATTCTTTTCTTTTTCTCTAGCAGTTAAACAAGCACTGGCCTTGAGATATGCAATATTAAAACAATTTGCAGCTCATCCACAGCTGACAGCCAGACGATGACCCCCAGGTTTCCCAGCCCACACCCACTTCCCCATTCCACCAGCTAGAACCACAGGTGTGAGTGGACAAGAGACCAATTTCAGTAACTTTCTCTTGATAAGAAGACCACCAGCCATGACTTGGTTCTGGCCGGTTTACAGAGGCTTCACACTTGAGTGCCTTACCTGTCCCTGCTTCACTTTTTGATATATAGGGACTAACTGCAATGCATGTGAACATTAAGTCTCCACCCCAAAATGAACATGGTCACATGTAACATGCATGTTTGCTTATCACATATGTGTGTGACTCCCTCATGAATATTCATAGCTCTCCTGTGGTCTGTTGAATATGTATGTTTAGCCAACCAGTTCAGCATAATCCTCCTGCCCCAGCCCCTCCTTCTTCAAAGTGCCTGCTAACAGCTTCAGCCAGAGGCCACTCTTCCCAGCCTGTCAGAATGACCACTTCGCACACTGTAACCTTTATAAGAAAGTCTCCTTTCCAGATTTTAGGACATGTGATTTTAGGCCAGGTGTGGTGGCTCATGCCTGTAATCCCAATACTTTGGGAGGCTGAGGTGGGAGGATCACTTGAGGTCAGGAGTTCAAGACCAGCCTGGCCAACATCTCTACTAAAAATACAAAAATTAGCTGGGTGTGGTGGCAGGCACCTATAGTCCCAGCTACTTGGGAGGCTGAGGCAGGAGAATGGCTTGAACACAGGAGGCGGAGGTTGCAGTGAGCCAAGATCTTGCCACTGCACTCTAGCCTGGGTGACAGAGTGAGACTCTATCTCAAAATAATAATATGTTATTTTAAGTTGATGTATCAAGAAGAATGACATTCTGATGCATGTTACAACGTGAAGGAATTGTGAAAACAGTATAAGTGAAATAAGCCAGATACAAAAATGACAGATATATGACTCCTTTTATATGAAACATCTAGAATAGGCAAGCTCATAGAGACAGAAAGTAGATTAGCCATGACCCGGGGCTGGGGGGACGGAGGTCACTGGGGAATTTCTGTTTGGGGAGATGAAAAAGTTTCAGAAATAGGTAGTGGTGATGGTTGTACAACACTGTGAATCTAATAATGTTACCAAATTGCACACTTAAAAATGGTCACATTTGAGCTTCAAAATACATTGATATAATAAAATACTGCTTTAATCTGTTTCTTTTTGAGACTGAGTTTTGCTCTTTCACCCAGACTGGAGTGCAGTGGCAGGATCTCGGCTCACTGCAAACTCTGCCTCCCCGTTTCAAACGATTCTCCTGCCTCAGCCTCCCAAGTAGCTAGGATTACAGATGCCCGCCACCACGACCAGCTAATTTTTGTATTTTTAGTAGAGATGGGGTTTCACCATGTTGGCCAGGCTGGTCTCGAACTCCTGACCTTGTGATCTGCCCACCTCAGCCTCCCAAAGTGCTGGGATTTCAGGTGTGAGCCACCACGCCCTAATCTGTTTCTTATGTTATAGAGCCACATAAAATTTCATTTAGAAAAATGTTCTTGTTCTAAAATATTCAAAGCTCTTGGATTATGATTTATAAGTTTTATTTTGTAGTTAGCATCTCTAGGAAAATTTCAGGGACACTGTTTCTATCTTGTGATTATTGATCCTTTTAAAACCTCAATTGAATTTCAGAAGTAAAGTAGTAGAAAATCTATGACAAAATAGGGAATTAAATAGACAGTATATTCAACTCCCCTGTGTTTAAAGAGTTTGATTAATTCTTGTACGTTGTGCTAATGGTTAAGGTCTGGGACTCTAGAGTCAACCTGAGTTGAAATCTTGGTTCCGTCACTTGATCTCTTGTTGTCTCAGTTTCTTCCTCCATAAAATGAGGGTAATAATAGTGTTAACTCATAGGATTATTGTGAATATGAAGTGGGCCAGTACATGTAAACAGACCTGGTGCCTAGTATAAAGGTACTCATAAAACTATTATTATTTTAGAACATGGATGAGATCTTACTGTATGTTTAATATGTCTTTTCCTCACTTAACATACCATGGCTGAGCGCGGTGGCCATAATCCCAGCACTTTGGGAGGCTGAGGCAGGTGGATCATCTGAGGTCAGGAGTTTGAGACCAGCTTGGCCAACATGGTGAAACCCTGTCTCTACTCAAAATACAAAAATTAGCCGGGCATGGTGATGCACACCCATAGTTCCGGCTACTTGGGAAGCTGAGGCAGGAGAATTGCTTGAACTGGGGAGGTGGAGGTTGCAGTGAGCCAAGATCACGCCATTGTACTCCAGCCTGGGTGACAGAGTGAGACTCTGTCTCAAAAAAAAAAAACCAAAAACCAAAAACATATCACGACTGTTTTCCCATGTTGTTAAAAATTCCACTAGTAATGGAAGAGAATATTCAGGTCCCTGTGCCCTTACCAATATTGGGCATTCTCATTTTTTAGATATTTGCCAATATGATATATGAAAACTGTCATGTTATTGTTTTGATTTCCATTTTCCCCAAGCATGAGCAAGATTTAATGGTTTTCACATTTTAAAAATTCATTTTTTTAATTTATAATCACCTTGTTTGATAATGAGGTTTTCATGTTTTTATTAACTGCATTTCTTTTTCTGCCTGGATAAACCTTAGAATTTTTCACATTGATTTAGAAAAATGCTAGTACCAAGGTTTTTTTTTTTAACTCTATGACAATTTTAATGATTTTTCTTGGTAATTTTTGTCCGTAGATTCAAGTTCAGATGGGCATTTCCCATTCTGATATCATGTAAATATGTGCAATTTGTTAGTTTTGAGAAACGTGACTTCTTTAATCTCCTAGAATGCAGAATACTAGGTGTTACATGAGTCTACAGCATAATTTTTGAACAGGAAAAATTTCGCATTTCTTCTGGATATTGCCTGTTTATACCTTTGCCCATTTTTTTCCCCTTCTGGGTTTTTTGTCTTTTCTTCTTACTGCTTTATAGGAGTTCTTTAGCTATCACAATGGTTAATCTTTTGTTATACGTGTTACACATATTTTCTCCTCATTTGTTACTTGTCTTTTAATTTTGTTTATGGTGTCTTTATATAGAAATTTTAACTTATGTGGTCAGATCTTTCACATAAAATAAATCTTCATTATTCAACCTGAAAATCTTTCACTTCTTTATAGCTTTTTTTTCTTGTTTAGCAAAATCTCTACCGTCCCAAGATTATCTTTTAAACATTTTTGTATATTTTATGTGAAAAATTTTTTCACACTGAGCTCTTTAGGTTTGTATGGAATTTCCTTTTGTGTCTAGTGTAAGGGTAGGGATCTAAATCTTTTCTAAATGCATAGGCTTTTGCCTCTCTCAGTTCACTCACTTGTTCATATTTCAAATGCCACAAGGTTTTCCTGCATACATAAGGCCTTTTTCTGTATTCTCTGCTCTGTTCCAGTGACAGGTCTGTCTGTGTTTATTCTATTACCTCCTCTGCCCCATGGCTTTTTATAGATGTTTGATATCTGGTAGGGCAAATATGCTCATTTTCAAATTTTTCTTAGCTGTTCTTTTGAATTTACTGTTTCTGGTGAATTTTAGAATTATTATGATGAGTTCTAAGACATATCCCATTGAGATTTTCATTAAAGTTGTGCTAAATTTATAGATGAATCTGAGAAAGTCAGTTCTCACTCGCAGGTCTTTCCATCAAGGAGCATATTGTATCTGCTTATTCTGGATTTGCCTCTCTGATAACGGTTTTAGCCTAGATGCTCATTGTGGCATTGTTTTGTTCTAAACACATGTGTTACAAAGATTGTATTGGAGTAAATTAGTTGAGGGAAAAGCTTCGTATCATCTATCCCTGTTTTTATTTCTCTTTTCACCTTTAATTTTGGTCTAAGGAGACTTTATCATGACATATGGTACATGTACACTCAGGCTCTTGTAATAATTGGCAGCATATTATGATCTATTTTTCTTATAGTCATTAATTTAATAATTAAGGACCATTTAATCAAGTTGATAACTGTAATTAACTCTTATTGTTAGATATGAAGGATGTTTCCAGTTTCTGAGAGTACACATTAAGATAGTGTTTTACTCTTGTTTTATTTGAAAAATGTTTCAGGTTTCAGGAGGGTTTTTTTTGAGGTAATATGAAATTTTGTGAAAATATCATACAATAGTGCAGCATATAAAGAAGAAAGTGCCTTTCGAGAAGGTGAGCATTTTGTTCTCCAAACTTTCAGTCACTGGAGTGCTCCCTTGTTACTTTTGCCATATGTTTGTATCATCTGTACTGTTAATTTATAACAGTTTTCTTAAAATTTACTAAAGAGGCCGGGCGCGGTGGCTCAAGCCTGTAATCCCAGCACTTTGGGAGGCCGAGGCGGGCGGATCACGACTTCAGGAGATTGAGACCATCCTGGCTAACACGGTGAAACCCTGTCTCTACTAAAAAAAAATACAAAAAACTAGCCGGGTGAGGTGGCAGGCGCCTGTAGTCCCAGCTACTCAGGGGGCTGAGGCAGGAGAACGGCGTAAATCCAGGAGGCGGAGCTTGCAGTGAGCTGAGATCTGGCCACTGCGCTCCAGCCTGGGCGATAGAGTGAGACTCCGTCTCAAAAAAAAAAAAAAATTTACTAAAGAAACCCAAAAATCCTTAGTGATAAGAGCTGTGAACTCATACATTGATATATATTACATAAATACATAACATTGATATTATGTACATTGCTGTATATTAAAGAAATATAATACTGATGTGAAATAAATAATAGTTTTTCCAAAAGGATGTATAGTTTATGACACACTGGCACAGCGAGTGGAAGTGTAGGTTCGGAAATCAAGGTTTGATGGTTTTCAATCCTAATTCTGCTATGTCCTCCCTCAGTGATACTAGATAATAAACTTAAGCCTCCGCTTCTGTTTTATTTGTTAAATGAGGTTAGTATGCCACCTGCCTTGTAAGGTTATTGCAAAATTAAACAGCAGGTATACAAGCAGTCAGCACAGCCTTAGCACATAGGTGTTCTACAAATACTAGCTATCATTCAATAGAATAATTTGTAAATACCTTTCATCTCCTTCAAAGTTGGTTCTCACACAAGCATCTCATTTTTAAAGTGTTTACATTGTATTCTTTTTTTTTTTTTTTTTTTTTTTTGAGATGGAGTCTCACTCTGTCACCTAGGCTGGAGTGCAGTGGCACAGTCTTGGCTCACTGCAAGCTCCGACTCCTGGGTTCACGCCATTCTCCTGCCTCAGCCTCCTGAGTAGCTGGAACTACAGGTGCCCGCCACCACACCCAGCTAATTTTTTAATTTTTTTTTATTAGAGACGGGGTTTCACCATGTTAGCCAGGACAGTCTCGACCTCCTGACCTCGTGATCCACCCTCCTCGGCCTCCCAAAGTGTTGGGATTACAGGCGTGAGTCACTGCACCCGGCCCATAGCATTCATTTTAAGGATGTGCTATGATTTACAAAACTTAGCCTTTTAAAACAATTTTTTTCTGTCATTTAAAAAAAAGAAAAGCAACAAATAACAGGATTGGTTCCTAATATGTGTCACTAGATTTCCCTCCAAAGGACCATACTAGTTTGCTGTACTGTCAGTTTACACTTTATCATTTAAATATTTGGTGGGAGGTGATAGTGGATTTAAAAATAAAAATTGTTTTTGTTTTAGTTAACACTTATTCGCCAGCCATTAAGGAACACATTGATTACCATTTATTCTTTCTTGTTGAATCTGTGCAATTTTCTGAGAGGTAGGTAAGCCCGCTCGTGTGTGTGTGTGTGATGCACTTTATGTGTGTGGTGCTAGAAATTGAGAGATTATGGTAATTTCTTACTCTGGTCAGGGATCCCTGGAATATCAGAATTGTCTCCAATCTGTAGCCACTCTTTTCAAGTCTACAGGGTCCCTAGGAGAAAGATTTGTTTTAAATATTTGCACTGACAAATGGAAAACAAAAGAACTCTACATTTTATTCTTAACTAGGACTTAGGCATCAAACTCCAGGGTAGAAGACTGGAATGAAGCCAGCTGGTTCACGTGGAAATGCTGTTTTTTTGGAATCTAGTTAAGCTTAACTTGTTTCAAACTAAAGCAGGCCATGAGATGAACCCTTTTCATCTCCCCAGTTCTCAAACACTGAGATCTTTCCCACATTTCACTCCTTTCTGTCAGTTGCCCTGAGTCATGTAACCAGAGTGAGCCCGTTTGCCCTGGCTGACTGCTGATCTGGCCTTGGACACCTGCCCTGGCTTCTTCTGCCCAAGCTGTAGGTTTGGCCCTGGCTTTCCCTTACTGTGGGGGTGTACGGGGTGCAGGTGCAGAGTAACAACCTTCTCAACCACTTCAGTCACATGGAAGAAGCAGAAAAAGTGAGCTCCCATTTGTGTGCTGACTTTTAACAGTGATGCTGCCCAGTAGCGCACAGACCCAATCAGTGTTCTCACATCTGCCTTCCTCCTTCCTGAGAATCAGGAGAAGGAAGAGCTCAGCCTTGATTTCTCATCACAGAAGACAGCACATAAAAACTCGCAGCCATTCTCGGAAGTACTGGTTTTCTGTTGGGTTGTTGCTTATGTCAGATCAGCCAGAAAGAGGTGAAGTAAAACCTGGCCTGCTGAGTAGTACACATAATCCATGTCCTCCCCTCTTAACTACGCATCAACCTGCAGAGGGTGACTTCTTACTCTTGAGATGCTCTTTCCTCTTGCTTAATGGTTCATGACAATTTTTCATTTTCCTACTACTACTCTCAGTTTTTTGTTTTTCTTTTACTGGCTTATTCTCCTATATCTGGCCATTAAATATTGATGTTCCACCAATCAGCCCTAAGCCCTTCTGTCATTCTTCTTTCCCTAAACAATCACAGCCATGTCCATAGCCTCACTCATGGGTGAATCCAACATATTTATCTCTACCCCAGCCTCTGCTGTTGAGTACTCCATCTGCTAATACCTAATTGCCTACTGGATGTCTCTACTTGGATGTCTCAAAAGTATTCTAAATGCAGCATTTCCAAGATTTATTTCATACTCTTCCTCCAAAAATGCTGTTTGCTATCTCAGTGAAAGGCATCACCACCCAAGCAATTGTGCAAGTCAGAATCCTGGGACTAGTCCATGATTCTTTCTCTCTCCTCCCCTCCCCCACCAAATTCAATCAACCACCAGGTACCATTGATTGTTTTTAACCTTCTTTTATTGTGAACTATAACATACACACAGAAAAATCATTAAGCGGTGCATTTTTTTGTTGTTGTAATCCACAAAGCATAACCCTGTAACCAACATTCAGGTCATTAAATAGACCAATGCCAGCACTCCAGAAAGCCCTCCCTTAACTTCCTCCTAATCAACTATATGCATCCTCTTCTCAAAAGTTACCTCTGTCCTGACTTTTATGAGAATAATTTTCTCACTTTTCTAACATCGCACCCAAACTTGGTAGTTTCGTTTTGCTATTTGAACTTTACATAAATGGAACCATTTCGTTTGTTTTCTTTACTCAGCTGCTTTCACTCCGTGTCATTTTGTGAGATTCACCTGTGGGTTTTTTTTTTCTGAGACAGAGTCTCGCTCTGTTGCCCAGGCTGGAGTGCAGTGGTGTGATCTCGGCTCACTGCAAGCTCCGCCTCCCGGGTTCACGCCATTCTCCTGCCTCAGCTTCCCAAGCAGCTGGGACCACAGGTGCCTGCCACCACGCCTGGCTAAGTTTTTGTATTTTTATTAGAGATGGGGTTTCACCATGTTAGCCAGGATGGTCTCGATCTCCTGACCTCGTGATCCGTCCGCCTCGGCCTCCCAAAGTGCTGGGATTAAGGCATGAGCCACTGCGCCCGGCCTCACCTGTGTTTTATGGAGCTGTAGTTTGTACATTAGTCATTCCTGAATAATACTCTATTATGAATATAACACAATGGATGTATTCACTCTCTTTTTTTTGGAGCCTGAGCTTGACTCTTGTGATCCAGGCTGGAGTGCAATGGTGTGATCTCGGCTCACTGCAACCTCCGCCTCCCAGGTTTAAGCAGTTCTTCTTCCTCATCTTTCCAAGTAGCTGTGACTACAGGTGGGCAACACCACATCCAGTTAATTACTGTATTTTTAGTAGAGACGGGGTTTCACTATGTTGGCCAGGCTGGTCTGGAACTCCTCACTTCAGGTGATCCACCTGCCTCGGCCTCCCAAAGTGCTGGGATTACAGAAGTGAGCCATCACGCCCAGCCTTCATTCTCTTTTTAATGGATATTTGTCTCTAGTTTGCAGCAATTATGAATACTGCTGCTATAAACATTTTTGTGTATCTTCAGTTTTACTCAGTAATGCCAGACTATTTTCCAAAGTTGTTGCACTAGTTTAAATTCCTACCAACAGTGTATGAGAATTTCTATTTATCCACCTCTTTGCCAAGGCTTAGCATTGTCAATCAGTTAAATTTTATTAACCATTCTGGTAGGTACATAATGGGTTTTTGTGTGTGATTGAGGTAGGTGTCATACACAATAAAATGTAAAAATGTACAGCCTGAAAAATATTTTACATATAAATATCTAATCACTACCCAGATGAAGATATAGAATATTTCCATCACTCCAGAAGGTTCTCTCATGCTCCTTTCCAGAAAGGAGCTGCTATTCTAACCACACTGTTTTGACTTTGGCCACTACACATGCATTTTGCCTGTTTTTGAACTTCATATAATCGGGCTCAGACAGTACAGACTCTGCTGTGTCTGGCTTGTTTTGCCCAGCATAATGGTTTTTTTTTTTTTTTTTTTGCACTTTATCCAAGTTGTTGGTTGTACCAGTTACTCTTTTGTTCTTGCTGAGTTCTGTTGCATGATTATATTACTCTTTGTTTATTCATTTTCTTATTGATTGTTTCTAGGTTTTGGCTATTGTGAATTAAGCTGCTATGAGTATTCTCATATATACTCATTTCTCTTGGGTATATATCTAGGAATGGATTTCTGGGTCATGGGGTAGGTGAGTGTTTATTAGAAATGACAGAACAGTTTCCCAAAGTGGTTGCACTAGTTAACACTCCCACTTTGGTTTTAAGCATTTCCCTGGTTACTAATGAGGTTGAGCAGCCTTTCATATGTTTTTTGGCCATTTGGATAACTTCTCTGTGAAGAGCTCATTTAAGTCTTTTGGCTAATTTTCTGGTGGGTGTTCTTTGTTTTATTGGTTTGTATAAGGAATAAATATATTGATCCCCTTCCCTCCCTGCCCCATATCTGTGTTGCAGATGTCTATTACTAGCTAGTGGCTAGTCTTTCCTTTTTATTCTCTTAAAGGTATCTCTTCACTAACAGAATTTTTTTTAAAATTTTTATTTGTAAGTATTATGGTTACATAGTAGACATATATGTTTATGGGATAGATGTGGTATTTTGATGCAAGCATACAATGCATAATTACCAAATTAGGGTAGATTACCCCACCACCTGAAGCATTTATCTTTTCTTTTTTTTTGAGATGGAGTTTCACTCTTGTTGCCCAGGCTGGAGTGCAATGGTGCAGTCTTGGCTCACCACAACCTCCACCTCCTGGGTTCAAGTGATTTTCCTGCCTCAGCCGCCCGAGTAGCTGGGATTACAGGCATGCACCACCACGCCTGGCTAATATTGTATTTTTAGTAGAGATGGGGTTTCTTCATGTTGGTCAGACTGGTCTCGAACTCCCAACCTCAGGTGATCTGCTTGCCTCAGCCTCCCAAAGTGCTGGGATTACAGGTGTGAGCCACTGCACCCAGCCAGCATTTATCATTTCTTCATGTTAGGGATATTCTAATTCTAGTCTTTAGTCATTTTGAAATATAAAATAAATTATTGTTAACTGTAGTTGCCCTGTCGTGCTGCTAAACACTAGACTTACTCTTTTTTTTAAACTATATTTTTGTACCCATTCACCAATCACTCTTTATTTCCCACTTCGCTTCACACTTCCTTTCCTGTCCTCTATCTACATGGGTTTAATTTTTTTTTCTTTAACTCTCACATATGGCTGAGAACATGCAATGTTCGTCTTTCTATGTCTGGCTTATTTCACTTTAACACAATGTCCTCCAGTTTTATCCATATTGTTGCAAATGACAGGATTGCATTTATTTTGTTGGCTGAATAGTACTGCATTGTGTGTAAGTGCCACATTTTCTTTATCCATTCATCTGTTGATGGACACTTAGGTTAATTCCATATTTTGGCTATTGTGAATAGTGCTGCAATAAACATGGGAGTGCAGAAATGTCTTTGATACACTGATTTCCTTTCTTTTGGGTGTGTACCCAGCAGTGGGATTGCTGGATCACATGGTAATTCTATTTTTAGTTTTCTTGAGGACTCTCCACATAATGATTGTACTAATTTACATTCCCAACAGTGTACGAGGGTTCCCCTTTCTCCACATCCTCGCCGTCATCTGTCATTACCTGTCTTTTTGTTTGTTTTTGAGATGTAGTCTAACTCTGTCACCAGGCTAGAGTGCAGTGGCACAATCTCGGCTCACTGCAACCTCCCGCTCCTGAGTTCACGTGATTCTCCTGCCTCAGCCTCCTGAGTAGCTGGGACTACAGGGGCCCGCTACCATGCCCAGCTAATTTTTGTGTTTTAGTAGAGACAGGGTTTCACCATGTTGGCCAGGATGGTCTTGATCTCTTGACCTCGTGATCCACCCGCCTCAGCCTCCCAAAGTGCATTACCTGTCTTTTTGACAAAAGCCATTTAAACTGGAGTGAGTTGAAGTCATTGTAGTTTTGATTTGCATTTCTCTGATTAACAGAAATTCTTAATTTTAATGTAATTGAATGTTTCTGTCTTTTCCTTTGTAATTAGACATTTTTGTATCCTGGTGTGAAGATAATCTATATTATTTTCTCTTACTGTTTTGCCTTTCACATTTAGATCAACAATCTCTGGAATTTTTGTGTGTGGTGTGAGATGGGGTCAGTTTGTTTTCCTAGATGAAACAATGATGATGATGATGATGATGATGATGATGATGATGATGTTTAATTCCATTTATTGAAAAGGCCATCTCCTCCTGCTCAGTAAAGCTACCTTGGTCATAAATCAGGTGATTGTGTATACAACGATTTGCCTGCCTCTTCTATTCCTGTCTTCTATTTGTCTGTCCTTTGCCAGTGACCCATTGTCTTAAGTACTGTATTTTAGCAGTTCTGAAAGTGTGGTCACAGGACTATGGGGGTTTCCTGAGACCCTCTCAGAGTGGGGTGTTGGCCAGGTCAAAACTATTTTCATAGTAACACTTGGTTGTTTTTTGCCTCGCACTCATTCTCTCACAGGTGTATGATTTTTCTAGAGGCCACGTGAAATGCAGTGTTGCAACAGATTGAATGCAGAAGCAGATAAGAGAACCCAGCTGTCTCCCATCAAGCCAGACATTAAGGAGATTTCCAAAAACATCAAAGAGTGCTACTCTTCTCACTCATTTTTTAAATTTGTTTTGCAAAACAGTTATTTTTCATTTAAGTGTTATGTTAGCATATAATAGATTTCTTGTTATTTTTAAATGAATGAATTGATATTTAAAACTTTCCTGTTTTGACTGGGCACAGTGGTTCACACCTGTAGTCCCACCACTTTGGGAGGCTGAGCCAGGTGGATCACCTGAGGTCAGGAGTTCGAGACCAGCCTGGCCAACATGGGGAAGCCCTGTCTCTACTAAAAATACAAAATACAAAATTAGCCAAATGTGGTGGCACATGCCTGTAATCCCAGCTATTCGGGAGGCTGGGGCAAGATAATCACTTGAACCTGGGAAGCGGAGGTTGCAGTCAGCTGAGATCATGCCACTGCACTCCAGCCTGGGTGACAGAGGGAGACTCCATCTCAAAAAGTAAATACATTTCCTGTTTTAATTTCTCATGTAATAAATATAATAGCTATTACCCATATTAACAAAAGCATTTTAGAATCTCAGTATTTTGCAGGAATGTCAAACCAAAAAGTTTGAGAATCACTCATCTAGTTTTATCTCTTGATATCCTGGGCCTTGTCCATTTCCATATACATTCCACAACATCAGCTGTGATGTTCCACAAGAATACCTGTTAGGGCCGGGCGCGGTGGCTCAAGCCTGTAATCCCAGCACTTTGGGAGGCCGAGACGGGCGGATCACGAGGTCAGGAGATCGAGACCATCCTGGCTAACACGGTGAAACCCCGTCTCTACTAAAAAAAATACAAAAAACTAGCCGGGCGAGGTGGCGGGCGCCTGTAGTCCCAGCTACTCGGGAGGCTGAGGCAGGAGAATGGCGGGAACCCGGGAGGCGGAGCTTGCAGTGAGCTGAGACCCGGCCACAGCACTCCAGCCTGGGCGACAGAGCGAGACTCCATCTCAAAAAAAAAAAAAAAAAAAAGAATACCTGTTAGGATTTTGATTGGAATTGTGTTGAATCTGTTTGGGAATTATTTATTTATTTATTTATTTATTTTTTTTGCTACACCTACTATAATGGGAATATGAAATCTTTATACCATTGAATCCTCTGATTATAAACATTATTTCTCCAAGTTTTTGGTCTTTAATTTTTTTCTCAATATTGTTATATAATTTTCTGTATAAAGATTTTGCGTATTTTCCAAATAGAATTTTTGAAGGAAAAAATTCTACTTAGAAATAAACTGGTCAGGCACAGTGGCTCATGCCTGTAATCCCAGCACGTTGGGAGGCCAAGGCAGGAAGATCACTTGAGCCCAGGAGTTTGAGACCAGCTTGGGCAACATAGTGAGACCCTATCTCTACAAAGAAAAAGTAAGAGAAACTTAAGAATTAGCAAGAAAATGAAAGATATTTCTGAAAAATATTGCAAAACTTTACCGAAGCTCATAACATAATTGAAAAAAAAGCGAAAACATTTTTTGTTCTTGAATAGGATAACACTCACTTTTATAAGATGTCAGTATTCCCTCTAAGTTGTTGTATTTTATATTGTTAGAAAGACAGTTTTTTTTTAACCTTTTACGATTTCTAAAGGTCAGATATGCCTTAAAACTGATGACATCTTCCAGGTACTTCTGGCCATGTGGTAATTATGAAGTTAGGTTAGGAGCATCTTAACCAATTTATTTTACATGAGCATTTAAGTCTTAAGAAGCTCTTTCAATTGGCCTAAAATAACTGTGCATCTTACATTGAAAATGTCTTAAATGTAGTGAAATAGGCCAGGCAGAGTGGCTCGCGCCTATAATTCAGCACTTTGGGAGGCCAAGGTGGGAGGATCGCTTGAGGCCAGGAGTTGGAGACCAGCCTGGGCAATATAGTAAGATGCCATCTCTGAAAAAAAAAAAAAATTATATACATACACACACACACAATTTGTGAACTTAAAGCAATCCCAATTAATTTCTCAATAGGCTTTTCAAAACTTGATTCTTAAGTTTATATTAAAGAGCAAAAATGAAATTTTTCACGAAAATTATGAAAATCTGTTCATGAAGGGGATATTAGTGCTGTCAAATATTAAAGTGTATGTCAAAGGCAAACCAATTTGAGCATCAGATCACTGGCACAGAATTGAGAGCACTGAAGTAGCATTATCTATAGAAATATTTTTTGTGGTAAACAGTAGTATATGTGGTGAAAATAGGGAATTCTTTAGTAAACAGTATTAAACAGTATTGGATGAACTCTGTGGCTATTCAGGAAAACAGGAAAAAAGAGAACTAGCTTGCTATCTCACTTCTTTGTTTTTTGTTTTTAATTAATTTATTTTATTTTTATTTTTTTGAGATGGAGTCTCTCTCTGTCACCCAGGCTGGAGTGCAATGGCGTGACCTTGGCTCACTGCAACCTCTGCCTCCCGGGTTCCAGTGATTCTCCTGTCAGCCTCCCGAGTGGCTGGGATTACAAGTGCCTGCCACCACCAAGTTCGGCTAATTTTGTTTGTTTGTTTGTTTGTTTGTTCAGTAGAGACGAGGGTTTCACCATGTTGGCCGGGCAGGTTTTGAACTCCTGACCTCAAGTGATCTGCCCGCCTCGGCCCCCTAAAGTGCTAGGATTACAGACATGAGCCACCGCACCCAGTCACTGTCTCACTTCTTTTGCTTAACATGTTTATGTTGTATATTGCAATTCTTTTTTATTGCATAGGATTATGTTGTGTTAGTATATCACATTTTATCTGTTTTACTGTTGATGGAAATTTTGATTGTTTCTGTGTTTTGGGCTAAAATGAATAAAACTACTAAGAACATTTTGTAGATGTTTAGTGGACATACTCATTTTCTGTTGGAATTGAGTGGAACTGCTGGGTCGTAGGATGTATATTTGTTTTGTTTTGGTATATATTGCCAGTTTTCCAGATTGACTGTAACAGCTTACACTCCTACCAGCAATGTAATAGGTTCCTCTCCTTCCTTCCTTCCTTCCTTCCCTCCCTCCCTCCCTCCCTCCCTCCCTCCTTCCTTCCTTCCTTCCTTCCTTCCTTCCTTCCTTCCTCCCTCCCTCCCTCCCTCCCTCCCTTTCTTCCTTCCTTCCTTCCTTCCTCCCTCTCATGATTCTTCATCATTCAACTTGAGCCCTTGCATACAGAAAAAATGTTGATGAATTTGCATAAAAACCGACAAGCTGCTAGGCTTGGTGGCTCATGCCTGTAATCCCAGCACTTTGAGAGGCCAAGGCTGGTGGATTACTTGAGGCCAGGAGTTTGAGACCAGCCTGGCCAACATGGTGAAACTCCATCTCTACTAAAAATACAAAAATTAGCCAGGTGTGGTGGCACATGTCTGTAATCCCAGCTACTTAAGAGGCTGAGGCAGGACGATAGCTTGAACCTGGGAGGCAGAGGTTGCAGTGAGCTGAGATCATGCCACTGCACTGCACTCCAGCCTGGGCGACAGAGTGAGACTCCTCGTCTCAATAAAGCAAAAACAAAAACAAAAGCCAGACAACGTAGGCTTGGCAAAAACTAGTGTAAACAAAACTGGGACTCCAGTGACAAGCTGGGAAAAAACAGTTGCCATACAGCACATTCAAAGGGCTAATTTCCTTTAAAAAGCAGGATCACTTGCTGATAGAAAAGACCAAAACTCAGTAGACAAGTGAGCACATTTAGAGACAGTTTAAAGAAAAGACTCCTAAATGTATGAAGTGATTCTCTTTCAGCTGGTTATAAGAAAAGCAAATTGAAACTATACTGAAAGCATTTTAAAAAATATCCAATTAACAAGATTAAGAAGTTTGATTAGCTGTTGGCTAAGGTGTAGGAAAATAACTACTTCTGTATATTAATGGTAAGATTCTAAACTCTATGGAGAGCAATTGGATAATAGCCATTAAAAACTAATAATGCACATACTTTGTGTAGTATAGATAAGCTTAGATAAGGTGTGATGTATATACACAATAGGATATTATAGAGCAATAGGAATGAATGAATTACAATTCACCCAACATGAATGATTCACGAATATAATGTTGAGTGAAAGAGCCAAACACAAAAACAGAAGTTTAAAAACAGACAAAATCGTGCTGTTAGAAGTCGGGGTAGTATTACTCTTGGGGAGCTCACACTGGATTGAGACATGGGGGGCTTTTGGAGGCTTATAATCTTGTGTTTTTTTTTTTTATTTTTTTATTTTTTTATTTTTTATTTATTTTTTTTTTTTTTGAGACGGAGTCTCGCTCTGTCGCCCGGGCTGGAGTGCAGTGGCCGGATCTCAGCTCACTGCAAGCTCCGCCTCCCGGGTTTACGCCATTCTCCTGCCTCAGCCTCCCAAGTAACTGGGACTACAGGCGCCCGCCATCTCGCCCGGCTAGTTTTTTGTATTTTTTAGTAGAGACGGGGTTTCACCGTGTTCGCCAGGATGGTCTCGATCTTCTGACCTCGTGATCCACCCGTCTCGGCCTCCCAAAGTGCTGGGATTACAGGCTTGAGCCACCGCGCCCGGCCTTTTTTTTAAATCTGTGTGTTAGGTGGGATTATACTGGGAAAATTCATCAAGTTATGAACTTAAGAATTATTTACTGTTCTGAATGTATGCACTTCAATACACATTTTTATGTAAATAAAAATAGTGTGCATACATGCAGTCACACATAAAGAATGCAGTTAACTTTTGTTTTAGCAGTTTCATCCTAGATATAACACACACACATACACACACACACACACACACACACACACACACACACTCTTGTATATGTAGGGGTTAAAAATAGCACGAAGGTATTTTGTATTATAAACACAAAAGTTCCAAACAAAACCTAATTACCCATAAGTAGGGAAACTGGTAAAATAATTGACATAGTCATACAGTGAATTAGTAGCAGCTCTTTTATTTATTTATGTTTAATTTTATTTGTTATCTGAGCCTTTATTATTATTTTTATACTTTAAGTTCTAGGGTACATGTGCACAACGTGCAGGTTTGTTACATATGTATACATGTGCCATGTTGGTGTGCTGCACCCATTAACTCGTCATTTACATTAGGTATATCTCCTAATGCTATCCCTCCCCAACCCACCCCACAATAGGCCCCGGTGTGTGATGATCCCCTTCCTGTGTCCAAGTGATCTCATTGTTCAATTCCCACCTACGAGTGAGAACATGCAGTGTTTGGTTTTCTGTTCTTGCGATAGTTTGCTGAGAATGATGGTTTCCAGCTGCATCCATATCCCTACAAAGGACACGAACTCATCCTTTTTTATGGCTGCATAGTATTCCATGGTGTATATGTGCCACATTTTCTTAATCCAGTCTGTCACTGATGGACATTTGGGTTGATTCCAAGTCTTTGATGTTGTGAATAGTGCCACAATAAACATATGTGTGCATATGTCTTTATAGCAGCATGACTTATAATCCTTTGGGTATATCCCCAGTAATGGGATGGCTGGGTCAAAATGATATTTCTAGTTCTAGATCCTTGAGGAATTGCCACATTGTTTTCCACAATGGTTGAACTAGTTTACAGTCCCACCAACAGTGTAAAAGTGTTCCTATTTCTCCACATCCTTTCCAGCACCTGTTGTTTCCTGATTTTTTTAATGATTGCCATTCTAACTGGTGTGAGATGGTATCTCATTGTGGTTTTGATTTACATTTCTCTGATGGCAAGTGATGATGAGCATTTTTTCATGTGTCTGTTGGCTGTATGAATGTCTTCTTTTGAGAAGTGTCTGTTCATATCCTTTGCCCACTTTTTGATGGGGTTGTTTTTTTCTTGTAAATTTGATTGAGTTCTTTATAGGTTCTGGATATCAGCCCTTTGTCAGATGAGTAGATTGCAAAAATTTTCTCCCATTCTGTAGGTTGCCTGTTCACTCTGATGGTAGTTTCTTTGGCTGTGCAGAAGCTCTTTAATTTAATTAGATCCCATTTGTGAATTTT